>NC_089429.1:7185000-7485000 GCF_026210795.1 Rhizophagus irregularis | reverse complement strand
TTATATGATTTTTTACTATGAGGTAAGTGTCCTTTATGAATTGAAATAGGGGTGGGAGAGTTGATATGATGTGATCCTGCTTAGATGTTGTCATAGGTGGTGGATTCCCATTGAAGTCTGGGTAAGTGTCTGCAATGGCTCTCAAGTAAGCATAGAATGCCTCACTGGCGCCTGGGTATTTCATAGCATCACTGAGTTTCTTAAAGTAGTTAAGGTCTCCCTTGCGGGATGGTGACACATCCAAGAACACTGTGCGCCTATCGTCATTCTCCACTCTGAGAGCATTTTCATTGGTGAGTACAATAGTGGATATAAAGTTTTTGTAATGTGTTGGCGTCTTGTATTTTTCATGGATTTCCATTATGTCACCTGTTACCTTATCCTTCAACGATCGATACAGATTATTCCACTGGCTTTTTTCTGTAGGCATTTCCTCGAGGAGGAGAAGAATCTTACCCTGTAATTGCCCATTGAAACTTCCAAGAATCGTTTGAGGATCGCTGGTCTTATAAACAAGTTGAGTACCTAAGACACTACGTTGAATGAAATCTGTTATAATACTCTTACCCCAACCCTGTCCAGATTTCAGGTAGAGAATCGAATACATTTTCCTTCCAGCTGCCACACCGGCCAACCACTTTATGATATACTCAGTAAGATTCCAATCGCCTGAACACCAGATATCCCTGAATGTGGGAGAAGATAAATTTAACTGCCCTGATGGGTTGTAGACTCAAAATTGGATATCGGACGCAGGATATGGAGAAATCCTGGGAAGATATTGAGATAAAGTTGGCTACCTAGTTTAAAGATATGGGATTTTTGAGGGTCACAGGTAGCTACACATACAGTACTATATTCGATCATAAACCATTTGTTGATATTGAATTCAACCTTTTGTGAAGGACCTTGTTCGGATTGTGTGTAAAAGACTTTGGTAATTGGACGGATAAGTTTACTAATATTTTTATCGGGGATATGCTCGAGGTTTTTGATTTCTGATCGCCACATGAAGACTCCATGTGGGTTGGAGCAGGGGATAAAGTAACTGCAAAGATAACCTTTAGCTTGATTGAGATCCCTCATATTCTTTGCAGCGTTAATGAGCCGTTTAAGCTCATCAATACTAAAAGCCTTCTTCTGTTCACCGAACTTGGGGATAACTTGAGCTTGAGTGCTAGTTTGGGCAGTCATTTTTTGTTCTATCAAATCGAGTACTAATTTATAGTTACCTAATCTTCAATTGCCGAATATTTTTCCAAAAATCTGCACTCCTACCAATTTACCCTCCTGTAGTCTTATGGTCCTGCGATTCTGCGGTCCTCCGGTCCTCCGGTCCTCTGGTTATATCTGGTTATCTTCTAGGGGTAAAAAAAAACTATAAACCACGAACCTTTACGACTGCTCTAAATCTTCCCTTCCCCTTTTTCAAACTACATATATCTGAAATCCAAACCGCTCAAGAGCTCCTTTTACTATAGTTAGCTTTTTTCTAGTGTCCGTTAACTCTTTACAAGCCTTTTGATACGCCTTCCATTCAAGTTCACGGAGGATACCCTCCTCCTCCAATGATTGGCCAAGAGCATCATTTGCTTTTTCCTTCTTTTCTACTGCATTGTCGTATGCCTCCTCGGCTTTTTTATGCCGCTTCCAGAGTACTCGTTCAGCTTCGGCTTTCCAGATTGGGCTGACTTCTAAAAGACGTGGCCCGAAATTGCTACTTGGAATGTGTTCCAGGATATGGCCTACAAGTTCGGGAATTACTGATACTGCGTGCGGGGTATACATGTTATCTGTCCTTATAGGTTACTTATGGTATACCCATTGTTCAATTACTTATTTTTTCTGACGGGGGCGGGACGGGGTTGGTCTTACTGGCTCTATAGACCTTCTAGGGGCTTACCTACTAATTTACCTGGTTTGCTGTCTCACTGCTTCCAATAGATTATTAGACAGAATCCTGACTTGTTCCAGATGTTCCGGATGTGGCGGATCTGGGGGGGTAAAAATAAAACTTTTTCTGGGGGGATGTCCTCTCATAATTTTTCTGAAACATCTGCCACATCTGCCACATCCGGGACAACCCTCTCATTATATCCGTTATTCCTTCCTTTTCTATTGTTTTCTAGTTATTTGGTATATATATTTGTTCCATATGTTGTCCCAGATTGTGGCGGATATATGGGGATTCCTGATCCCCCGTAGGGGGAAGGAGGTACTGCGAGGCCGTGAGGCCGAGGTGGGTGGAGCGGTAGCGGAGACCCACATCCAGCCCGACGACGTTATAGCAGCTTGTTTAATATCCGAAGGATCCGTTAATAAAGTAGGAGTAGAATCCAATACAACCAGAATGCGGTCGAGAACCATCGAACGTTTTTCTACTGATAAGGCAGATTCAATAAAAGTGCTGAGCGAGTTTGAAAAGTGTTCATCACGTAAAGCAGTGTAGTATTCCACAGAGTCCGTAAGATGTTGGGCGAATTTAATGGACAAAAAGGCAGAAACTAAATTCTTTTGTAATCGTAAAAACGATTTAAATTCAGATACAGGAGTTGTAGAGTAGATAGGAACTGAATAATCAGGAAGTAAAGATGCAAGATTCTCTAAATGGGCAGGTAAAGCAGCAGTTATTTGCAAAATTTGAGTAGGTCGATTAAAACGATGAGTTGTAAGGCGATATAAAAATCGATCTAAAAACTTGTTAATAGTAATAAGTTTAGTTAATTCAGGAGAGTACGAATGTTGGTGCATGTTGGAGACTTTTTGAAAGGGTAATGTTTCAATTGCAGCACTGAGTATGGCAGCTTTCAACGCATGCCACATACGATCAAGAGAAAGAGAAGAAAATTCGGAATAAGAATTATACTGTCTATCCAAATATACTCCAAGAGAATCATCCACTTTAGTAGTAAAATTATTCCATTGTTCAACCGAAGTAGAGGTATAAGAAAAAATTGTACGCATTTCTTTTTTTTGTTTAAGACGAGACTTAGCTAAAATAGCCAAGCAAGAACTAAAGTCAAAAACAGTTGTAAGAACATTGTGATCAGTAAAAGGGTGATCTAAAAGGTTAGGGCAAGCAACCACTTGCGAAAAAAAGACCAGGAACAGGAAAACCAGGTGAAGACCAGATATAATCCAGTCTAGAAGATCCATTAGCATGATAAAAGGTAGGATCAGGGCCCTCGAGAGAAGAATGAGCTTGATGATCAGTAAAAAACTGAGATGAAAGTAAACGAAGGAGTTTAAAATGATTGGGTGAATAATTAGAGTGAGCGATTTCATCAACATTGAAGTCACCGAGAATTATTACAAAATAATTATTAGCACGAGCATGATCGAGCCAAGAAAGAAGTTTGGCAATAAGATCATTACAAATAGGCTGATGAATAGAACCAGAAGGGGGGTAATATATAGAAATAATAGAAATTTTTGTTTGATGAAAAAATAGATCCAATTTAAGAAGACAACCATTCCAAGGATCAATTGTTTGAACATGTTTATGAAGGGGATTATGTAACAAAATACCAACACCGTCATGAGGGCGAGAAGAAGATGAGCAGGTCCAATAGGACCTAAAGTGATGTTGGGAATGTTCATTTTTGAAAATAAATTTAGCACTTGAAGGGGAAAGGCGGGTATCATTTAAAGATAAAACACCAAAAGAAGAATGAAGAAAAAAATTAAGTAAATGTTGTTGTCGAACCGGAAAACATAAACCATTAACATTAATTTGACCAAATTTAATAAGGGGAGAAGGGTGAGGAGAAAAATTATGTTTTTTATTGTCCATCATTACTACACTATGATAAAGAGCGTAAGTAGCAAAGGAGAATAATTGGTACTCAATAATTAATAGGAGTTCATGTTGTCGCGAGCAGCCAAGAATTGTTTTTGTTGAGCCATGCCTTGTTGAACAGTTTTAGTAAGTTCAGTAACCGTAGCAGTAAGAGAGGAAAGGCGATCTTGTGGTGATGTGGCAGGACCAGGGATCAAACTCATACAGGGGGGAAGAGGAATATATGATTGAGCGATAAAATTAGGACCGTTTGGTGGGGAAGCAGGGGAACTAAAGTTTATGAGGTTGTCAGTTGTCACTAAGACGTCTAGGATCAGGAGTATCGTTATTATCCCAGCCTTGATCTAAAGAATCAGTCTCGCGAAGAAGAGGAGCGTGTGGGTGCGAGGATGTAGGAATAGGAGGAGAAGAATGTTGATCCTCTAGCCATTTAACACGATGTTGAAGCTGAGCAAATTCTGCAGTGAGATAGGGATTGGAACCGGTTAATGTTAACCGGTTAATTAACCGGTTAAGACGGTTAACCGGTTAAAGGATTTTGAAAATCGGTTAATCAGTTAAAACTATATTTACCATAATTCTAGTCAGATTTATATAATGCGGCCCAGAGACATGTAAATTGCGGCCACATGTTCCTAAACTTGAAGTTTTAATGCCGAATTTTTTTCTATTTATTTATAATAATTTTAGTGATACATAATCTTCCTATAACTAAATATGCAAGTAAAATCAAAAATTGGTACAATTTGCAGTAAAAAAAGTTTTTAAAATATTTTTGATATTAACCGGTTATTAACCGGTTAAGACCCTTGGTTAACCGGTTAAGACCCTTGGTTAACCGGTTTTTAACCGGTTAAGGTTTTTTTGGATGGTTCCAATCCCTACAGTGAGATGAGTAATTTCTTCAAGTATAATAGTGATTTGTTCAGTGATATATTGCCAATCCATTAAAGGAGGAACATCCATTGCAGCTATGTCGTGATCCAAATCAGATTGAGAAGGACGATAAGGATGATGATGACGACAACGATTATTATGTTGAGAGCGAGACGTGAAGATGTAGGACGAGGCCGTGAGTGGGAGGAAGCGCGTTTACCGGCGACGTCGGACGCCAAGATGTATCGGTATTAGTAGAACGCGCAAAGCAATTATGACGTTTGGCAGGGTGAGAAGGAGGTAAATGTTTATTATACAATTCACGCAATTTATCATTGCTAGACCGAAGGACAGGAAGGACGTTGAGGAGCGCGTGAAGAAGCACATTTATCCGGATTACAACCAGGGCGATCGCAACGATGACAAAGAGAGGAAACTTCAGAAGGTTCGTGCCAAGTAAGACCAATAGATTTGAGAGCACAAGTAATACCATGGCCGATTCCTTAGTAGCAGCAGAAGAAAAGTGCACATAGGCGTACGGCTTGGGATTATAGGAATTATAAGAGAAAGGGATATTAACGCTTTTAGCAGAAACTTCATTGGCAATTTCAGAAAGGTCAGCAGCAACTGAACCGCAAGCCAATTCGATCTACTATGTCCAATATTAATGGACAAAAAGAAAAAGAATTATCTACATTACGATTAAAGATGTTAGCTGTAATTGATTGGCCGATGCCGTAATATTACAGCATACAGCATTACAGTTATGACACTTTTCGTAATACTGTAATTAAGCCGTAATGCTGTAATTGGGTCGTAATGCTGTAATTAGGTCGCAATGCTATAATTAGGCTGTAATGTCGTAATTTTTAATGGCATAAAAATTTAAAATAAAAGTAATGAATTATAAAAGTAAATTACAATAGTTTATATGTCGTGTAATTTTAATTTTTAGGGGGTACATAAGATGCGTCACGTTTTTTTTTGTATTTTATATACACGTTTGTGTAAAGAAAAAAATTATATAATGAACCAAAATCTCTAGGGGTGAGTGGTCGGGGGTGGAAGGTAGGAAATATTAAGTTTTTTTCAAAAAATTTATATTAAATTAGCATAATATCTTTAATAATTAGATGATTTTATGCATAATTTACATATAAACTTTTTTACAAAAAAAAAATTATTATTATTATTATTATTGATATTATTTACCCCTTAAAATTGAAATTACACGGTCACATATTTCCTAAAATCCGAAATCCGAAATCCGAAATATAATTCCGGCCGAAATTAACGTAATTTCACTTAAACATGTAATTTCAGCCGAAAATCATAATTCAGCCAAAACGGGAATGCAGATCTTTCCTTTTTTGGCGATAGCCGTTCCACAAAAATTGATTTTAGTGGGAACGTCACTTGAATTTTGTGTAACATCACTTTCCTTTTTAGGATATTTGTTAATTTCTGCTAAAATTAAGTGCATAATTCTGGCCGAAATTACATACGTAATTTCGGAATTACGGCATTACGGATTAGTTACGGCATTAAGACCTAATTACAGTATTACAACCTAATTATGGCATTACAACCTAATTACAGCATTACAACTTTTGCTTTTTAATGTAGATAGGTTGCAACCTATTACATACAACACTGTGTCTTAATATTACAGTTACGGCTAACATCTTTAATTACAATAGATTCTTTTAACAACCAAACCACTTTCTACTGTAACTAATAAGGCCTATATTGAGCATATGCATATTATTGATTCAATATTCACAGTTACTGGAGCAAAAAAAATAAGAATGATGATTGCTCGTAGTTATGGGTATAATAGAGATAAATTAAAGCTACTTTTAAAAACTGCTCAATCAATATCTTTAACTACTGATTTATGGTCTTCTCATTCAAAACATGGATATTTGGTTTAACAGCAACTTGGATCAATAAAGATTTTGAAATAATGGATGTTTTGCTTGAAATTTCTTATTTTCCAACTCCACATACTGCACAAGCAATTACTGAAGTAATCAAAAAAGCTATTCAAAAATGGGAAATTGAAAGCCAGATTATATCAATAACAGCAGATAATGGAGCTAATATAGTAGCTGCCATTCGAGATTTAGAACCAATTAAAAAACTCTCCTGTGCTGCCTATACCTTACAATTGCCAATTAATAAAGGTTTAAAGGTTGTAGAAGATTTAGTATCACGTGTGAAACAATTAATCAATTTTTTTTCCACTCAAAAACAAATTGAAAGACTGATTAACGTTCAAAAAGACATTGGTTATGAAGAAACATACCATTTAATACAAGATATATCTACTAGATAAATTTTTTACATTTAATTAATTACTATTCAATTAAATTTTAATATTTTATTATTATAATTTTAATTAAAATTTGATGTAATTTTATTTTATTATTTAAGATGGAACTCTTCTTATTTAGCATGGGATAGGCTCATTTTTCTTCAATATGCAGTACTTCAACAGGACCCTGAAAAATACATAAAAAGGTCACATTTGAGTTTGCTTAAAAAGAACCTAAATTTTCATAAAAATCTTGCCTTTTTTAGATAGTGCTGGCCTAAATTTTATTGTCCGTTTTGATACTGGCCAGCATTATCATAATTCCGGCCCTGAAAAGTTGCTTATTTTAGGCCAAAATCTTACTGATCATTTATGACTTCCATATGTATTTTTCGGGGTCCTACTTCAACTAAATATAAATTTGTCATGTTCTCTCAAACCTGAAGAAAAAGCTGATAGTAATAGATTAAAAAAACTTATGTTAAAGGATAATGAATGGGAATTATTGGATGAATTATGTAATATTTTAGCACCATTTGAAAAAGCAGAACCCCGGACATCACATATATAACTCACATTTGAGTTTTAGCAAATTCAATCAAAATTAGGTTAAACTCATAATTTTAGATAGAGCAAATTGATTGAAAATTAATTAATAGTCATAATTATGAGTTTTAGCAAACTAATTGTGTTGATTTTACAAAGTCATATTTTATATTTGAGCAAATTGGTACTTTTTTTTAAATTTAACTTATCCTTTTTTTTAACTTTTATAGATAATATTTTTAAAAATATTAGTTTCGGGGTCCGGGTTATATTTTGGCCAAAATTAAGTATAATTCCGGCCAAAATTAAGCATAATGCAGGCCAAAAACCGTCCGATTAGTTTCGCAACATTTTATTTTTTAATAATTATTTATATTTAATTTATTATTTTTATTAATTATTATTTTATCTATAATCTACATATTTTTAATTATAAATTATAAAAATTGACAGTTTGATTTATATAGGACCCCAGACATTACATATACAACTCAGAGAGTAACTTTTTAGCAAATTGGCCTAAATTTCAAAAAAAAAGCACATTTTTTGCAGTTATCTCGGTATCCAGTAGTCCAATTTATGCGAACTTTTTTTTGTTTTGTAGCCCTCATCGAGCTCTACAAAATAAAAAATAATCTGCATGAATCAGATCACTGGATGCCAAGATAATTGCAAAAAACTGAAAATAAAAAAGGGTCTTTTTTTGGCAAAAAGTCAGTTGTTATTAATAAAAAAAAAATTGTTAATTGACAATTAAATTTACCGATCTACAAATAATTTTAATAAACTGAAATTATATTTTATTAAGCAAATTTAAACCTATATTATTTAAAATTTTACTATAACTCATATTTTGAGTTTTAGCAAATTAGTATAGATTTAAAATGTGATAATTTGATTTTTAACAAATTAGGTCTATTTTAGCAAGAGCAAAAAGTGCTAAATTCATGCAGATCAGTTATGAGTTATATATGTGATGTCCGGGGTCCTGAAAAAGCTACATGAGATTTTTCTGGAAGTACCTATGATATAACATTAAGCCAAATGTTCCCCATCATTACAAACCTTACAAATTCCTTAAAACCAGTTGATAATTTACATGAGGAATATGAAGAACCTGATGATAATACCATTATATCTGATACAGAAGAGAATTTAACTAACCAGTCAACTGGAATAGATTATAATAATATTTCAGAAGTTTTAAAAAATGTAAAAAAATATATATATAGGCTAAGGATGGGTTTGCAAATGATTTTCAAATTCTGCAATATTGCGGATTTTGGAGTTGAATTGCGGTTAGTAACCTGCAATTCTGCAATTCAGTTTTGGGCATTTTCTTATATATAAAAAATACCAGAACTAATAGTTTTTTTATACAAAAATACCAGAACTACTATTGCTTCCAGCATATTTTTTAATTTTTTTTAATAAAAACGCTGGAACTATGGGTTCTGGCATTTTTTTTTAATTTTTTTATATAAAAACACTGGAACTATAGGTTCTGGCATTTTCTTTTAATTTATTTATATAAAAACGCTGAAACTATTGGTTCTGACGTTTTCTTTTAATTTATTTTATATAAAAATACCAGAACTATGGGTTCCAGCATTTTCTTTTAATTTTTTTTATGTAAAAATGCCGGGACTATACATGCCACCCAAATTATTTTGGACTGCCGTAATTATAAGTAAAATCCCAAATTCAATTATGGCATCCCAAATTATTTTGGCACTTTACATAGTAAATTATATATTAACTGAATGAATTATGGCATCCCAAATTATTTTGGCACTTTACATAGTAAATTATATATTAACCGAATGAATTATGGCATCCCAAATTATAATTATGGTATCCCAAAATAATTTGGGCAGCATGTATAGCCGGGACTATGGGTTCTGGCGTTTTCTTTTAAATTTTTTTTATATAAAAATGCTGAAACTATAGGTTCTGGCGTTTTCTTTTAAATTTTTTTTATGTAAAAATGCCAGAACTATAGGTTCTGGCGTTTTCTTTTAAATTTTTTTTATATAAAAATGCCAGAATTATAGGTTTCAACGTTTTCTTTTAATTTTTTTATATAAAAATGCCAGAACTAAAGTTTCAGCGTTTTCTTTTAATTTTTTTTAATAAAAATGCCGGAACTATAAGTTCCGTCATTTTCTTTTAATTTTTTTTAATAAAAACGCCAGAAGTAAGGTTCCAGCATTTTCTTTTAATTTTATTATGTAAAAACGTTGGAACTATAGATTCTAGCGTTTTCTTTTAATTTTTTTCATGTAAAAACGCTGAAACTAAAGTTCTGGCGTTTTCTTTTAATTTTTTTATGTAAAAATGCTGGAACTAAATTTCCGGCATTTTCTTTTAATTTTTTTTATATAAAAATGCTGGAACTATAAGTTCTGGCATTTTCTTTTAAATTTTTTTTAATTAAAACGCCAGAATTATAGGTTCCAGCATTTTCTTTTAATTTTTTTTTATATAAAATAATTTTTTTTATTATTATTAATAAATAGAAATATGTTTTTTTAGTAGTAATTATATTTTATTAAAAAAAATAGTTTTTTTTGCGGACATTCTGCAAATCCGCAAATATCGCAAAGTACCGCAAATATTCCGCAATTGAATTGCGATACTTGCAATATTTGCGAATTTGCAGAATATTTGCAGATTTGCGTATAATTGCAGATTTGCAGATTTGCAGATTTTTAGATTTAAAAATCTGTAATGTTCCGCAATACTGTAAATCGCAATTATTCTGCAATTACATATTTGCAGTACCATCCTTAGCTGTGGTCCTACAAAAGAGAAGCTAAAACGTTAGTAAACGTTTCATTGAAGTAAAAGAAAAATAAAATAAAAAATAAAAATTTCAAAGCCTTACCTTTGAAATAGGGAACTGAAACCTGCCTTTCGATGATTTCTTGTATCTACGAAAAGTAAAAAAATGAATGTTAGCATTAGTAACGTTCATTAAATAAAATAATAAAAAAATATTTTGAAGGTTTTTTACCTTTGAAATGGAGTCTGACAACGTCCTGAACCTACAATAAAAAAAAAATGAACGTTAGTTAACATTCGTTAAATAAAAATTTATTTTTCTTTGAAGTTTACTTTCGAACCAAAACCCTACAAAAAAAACAAACGTTACTAGTAGACGTTTTATTAAATTAAAAACCAAAAAAAAAATATAAAGAAATTTTGAAGTTTTACCTTCGAAATTTTATACAGGATCCCATCCAGTAGCCATAGACCTGAAAAAAAAACAAATGAAATGAAATGTTAATTAATGATTGTTAAAAATATTGTTTCGCCATATTGGGAGTAGTTTGAGATAATGCCATGAAAAGTATATAAATAGGGTCATCACAATTATTAACAATATCTCTATATCTTTTTAGCCAACTTTTTAATGCTGAAAATGCAGTTTCTATTGGATTTAAATTGGGTGAATACGGTGGTAAATAAAGTATCCTACACCCAAATTCTTCAACTGATTTTACTAAATCTTCATCATAATGAATATGAGCATTATCCATAATAAGTACATTATTTTTACCAGGATATGGATTCATTTGTAGTAACTTAAAAATAAACAATTAATTGATTTTTTTTTTATGTTAACAAAGATACAATAAATATTTTTATAAATAAATAATTACCACTTGTGTTATTATAAAGGTTTAAAATCTATCTTTATCATAACTACCTTCCATTATATCAGCCGCAGTAAATTCATCAACTAGGATCCCAGAAAATATTTATATAGGTAAGGTCTAGTGTACAAAATCTATTCAAAATTTGCCAGATTTTCTGAAAGATTTCTAATAAATCTGGTTATATTTTTTAAATTCAGAAATTTTTCAGACATGATGCAACAGATTTCTGGTAAATTTTACAAATGCGGAATTTATATATATATATATATTATATATATTTTTTTACTTCTTAAGCCACATAAATGCGAAAAGCAGAACTGCAAAAGCAATTTCAAAAAAAGTAAGTCTCCACAATATATTATGACAGAACAATTATTTTGAATTTTTAAAAATATGGTATGTTTAACTTTATTTTCGAAATTTTGTATTCTTTTCTCTTGTATAGTTATATTTATTTTATAATATACCTTTTTTAAAATTTTTTTATAGGAACGGTACATTTTCTGAGGTAATTTCGATTTAAAAGGAATGGTGAATATACCGGGCTGCTTAGTAAACACATTATGAAAGCATTATAGTAAATTGTTTTAATGATTTAATATTTTATTTCAGTAATAAATTTGACAAAATGGAATATGTGATTATTTTTTAACATTAATACGTCTTTTTTGATTATTCTAATTTCCAAATAGTAAAGCATGATTATAGTCAAACTTGGAACTTTCTGGTCCTTCTAAAGAGATACATATCATCATATCTAATGTATTTGTCGTTAATAAATTTCTGTTTTTGGTTTTAATTTGATTCTGTCTACTAAAACCACATTCATACTCTACACTTGAAAAGAGAATACAATATATTAATTGAACTAATTTGATAATATTTGGAAAAATATCATTATAATCTTGAATTAGTAAGGAAAGGATTGTATCTATATCTTTAGAAGATCGATTATTACTAATAATCATTTTAAATCCTGTTCATTCTTGTCTACATTTATTAATATCAAAGAGTGCTGATGATTGAATATTATATTTGGATGTTCATAATATTTTAATAAGTCTTTTAATTCATTATCTCCAAAGTATAATAAATCTTGAAAGTTTTTGGACCATTCTTGTGGATTTAATATTTTCATAGAAACAAATAGTGATCTATTAGAAAACCGTTATTGTAATTCAGAAATAATGCTTGTTAAATAACTATATATATCCATTAAGAATTCATCATAATTCCGCCTATTAAAAGAAATATTATGTCCCATATATTCAATTGAGCTATTTTCAAATGGGTTAGTTTTATCAATAAATCTTTGAACATTATATTCGAATTTTTGTGATTGATCATTCATTGAATATTCCTTTTGAATAGAATTAATTGTGGCTTGTATCATTAAATCTATATCCAAAAATCACAAATTTCTTTTTTGTAAAAATTTACTCAATTGCGTTACATGATCTAAAATATTATAAAAAAAATATAAAAACGCCAATATTCTCCAAGATGTTAATTTATTATATAATTCTAGCCCTTCATTATTCTTTGCTTCTTTAAAAACTTGAAGTAATGCAGGAATTGAATTACAAATATTTTTGATAGCTTTATACCATGCAAGCCAACATATTTCATATAATCTCTTTATTTTTAAAATAGGACAATCCAAAAAATCTTGAATTTCTTTTAATTGTTGAATACGTGAGCATGAATTTTTGAAATAACCATAAATTTTTTAATTAATAATTCAGCTTCCTTATAAAACTCAATTTCTTTTCTTGCATCTTTACATGCCAAAGCTAATTTATGAGCTACACAATGATTAACAATTAAAGAATAAGTGCATACTCTAGAAAGTTTTGCTGCTACACCTTCATTTTTTCCTAACATAACTGATGCACCATCTGAAGCAAATACTACAAGCTTAGATAAAACTCCTTTTCTTTCAAAAATATCAATTATTGCACAAGTAATACTTTCTGCATCACATTCAGTCAAAGGTATAAGACATAAAAAATGGATTTTGACTATTCCTCGTTTAGCTACATATGAAACATATGTATCTAAATGTTTAGTTGTCATAATATCAGTCTGTACTCTCATCAATCATTATTCCAAATGCTACAACATCAGATAATTCTTTCCAAATTTCATTTTCAATAGTTTTAGATATTGCTATTAGAAATTCATGTTTTGAAATCTCATTTGTATATGTAATTGATCTATCAGAAATATTTGGTATTTCTGATTTTTTCATCATTGTAATAATAGAAGGTAAAAGTCGGAGTGGTAAATTATTTTTTGATAAAAAATATATAGCTCGCATTACAACAATAATGTGTCTTACATTTGCATCAGATAAAAAAATTTGATTTTGTAAAGATTCCATTTGAATACGTGCTGTTTCTAGTTTTTCTGCTTCACTGTGATCTTTACATTTTACATGTTCTTTAACTGCAGATTTTTTTGAAATATTTACTGCTCTTTCTGTAGCAAATTCATTTTTCATCTTATGTTTGATACAAATTGCACAAAACATTTTTTTATTATCATTATCATAACATAACCAAGAAAATTCTGATAACCATTTAACTTTAAATGATTTATTTTTTTTTTTTTTTTAAATGTTGAATTATGTACCATTTTATTAGAATATATTTGGACTATATAATAATCACAAATATTCTATGAATGATACTTCCAGCTCCAGGCCAGTCCGATCAAACATTAGATATTATATTATCAATAAAATTAAAATTAAGAATAAAAGTATCCAAAAGGTATAGCAAAATAATAACTTTAAATGATTTATTAGAATTGGAATTTTTTAAATCTACTTGAGGATTTTTAGGATTCTATTCATCTTTTTGAGTTAAAATGTCATTAATTTTTTGACGTTTAAAGCTGTATTGTAATAAAAACATGATGGATTATTATCAATAAAAAAAAGATCAAGCAAATCTAAAAAAAAAATCTAAAAAAATTTTATTAGTTCTGGTATAATTTTTTTATTCCAGTCACATATTCCGATAAAAAAAATGAATTTCCAGAATTTTTAAATTTCTCCAGAAAATTTCTGGAATTTTTACAAAAACTTTTTGTACGCTGCTTAGTAAGGTCCCAAAAATTTTTTTTATTAGTAGCTCTAAGCATAGGTTTTTACTATGATCGCTAAGCATTGTTAATATCTAACCTTAAAAATTATATAAAAATAAGCAAATCAATTTTCTAACCTAATTAAATTTTTATTATAACACATATAATTTATAAAATATATTTATTAATTAATATATTTTATTAAATCCAATTTTAAATATGTTGTGAAGCTAAACTAAACATAATATACAAGTAGATTAACAATATTCAATTAATAAAGTTAATAAACAGTAAAAGAAAAATCTGAAATTAATACCATTACAAAAATGTAAATTTCTCCATATGTATTATACTTATACCCATAAAAATTAATATGTAGGTAGTTTCGACCTTGCTGAACAATTTTCAATTAATTTAAAAAGTCGATTTCATTTGACCAAAGGGGTGTAATTACGCTCTAAAGTTGTAAATAGAAAAATGAAAAATTCAGAAGTTAGTACCATTATAAAAAATGCACTTTTCTCCATAAGTATTATACCCACACTCATAAAAATTAATATATAAGTAGTTTTGACCTTGCTGAACAACTTTCAATTAATTTAGAAAGTCGATTTCATTTGACAAAAGTGGTGTAATTACGCTCTGAAGTTGTAAACGAAAAAGTGAAAAATTTAAAAGTTATTACTGTTATAAAAAATATGCTTTTCTATATAAATATCATACTTAGCCTTATGAAAATTAAAATACAAGTAGATTTAACTTGCTGAACAACCTTACTTATGCATAAAAAATAATTTGATATAACCAAAATGGTGAGTAGTGAAATTATATTTTAAAGTAAAACATATTTACAGTAATTTTATTTAACAAAATAAACATGTATAATATAGTAATTTTATATTAAAAATAATACACTGAGTTTAATAAAAATTAAAAAGATACTATTGAAAGATAATTAATAAAACATTGAAAAAAAAACTGAAATTTCATCAAAAAAAAATTTTTGTTTGTGTATTTATATAAACAAGATGTCATTTTCATAGGGGAGCTTGACATACTTTTAAAAGATCTTTTAAGTGGAAGTTATTGTAAAAAAAAAATGACCAGTGATGGGAGACAAAAAGGAGTAATGGGATGATGAAAAAGAGTAATGATGGGAGACGAAAGGGAGTAATGGAAAGTTGAAGAAAGACGAAAGGAATGATAGACCTAATAAAAAATGTTTTTGCACCGTTTTTTGTTAAAATAATTAAAAATGTTTGTGAAAACCATTTTTTTTATAAAATTATTATTAAAAAAACAGTTTCACAATGTTTTCTATTAAAACAATTAAAAAATGTTGCAAAACTGTTTTTTTTATTGATTGTATTTGTAAACTTGTTAATATATAATAAAAAAGTAATTTTGATTATATAAACAAATTAGTAATTAATGCAATAAATTAATTTGTATTATTGTGACGCAGATTTTTACTAAAAAAAATTGCTGAAGTATTTTGAAGGTTTTTTATTTAAAAATCTGTGCAGAACTTTTGTTATTTATAAAATTTGCGCAGTTTTTTATTGGATTTTTCCTTTAATATTTTGCGCCAGGATATAAGATCTGCGCAGATATAATTTCTGAAAATCTGTACAGATCTGCTCCCCAAAAAAATTCCCGATGCTAAATATCCTCTTTTAATAGCATGTTCCCAAATTACTCCACAAATGGCTGCAAAATTTTATAAAGATTCAATTTATATGTAAATAAAATTAGGATAAATCTAATTGTAACAGCCTGTTACGCGTCTTATTTGTAATAACCCCCAATTTTATCCAATTAAAATTTAAGATCAGGCGTAATGTAAACAAAAACAAAAGATCAGTTATGTAACTAAGACAAAAGAATTTTTTAAAAAATTTCAAGAAACTGCTTATAACTTAAAATTTTGTCTATGAAACTATCTTAAATACATTAAGTAAAAGTTTTCCAAATTAAATTTTGCATATAAAAATTTTATTTGTGAAACACATATTAAATTTATTATTAAAAAAAAATAAAAAAAGGATGTTACAAATAAGATATGTAACAGGCTGTTACAAATACATTTTTTCATAAAATTATATAAATTACAAATAGAACTTTATTCAATTTCAATAAATTTTTATACCATTATAATTGTAAATTTATTATATTTTTACATACTTTTACGCTAATTATAAATTTATAAATTTATTATATTGCTATATTTATTAATGGTAACGTTGTGCTGCAGCTCTAAATGCTTTACGCCATCCAATTTTATTTATACCCAGTTGATCAAATTCAGCATCAGTAAGATCACAAATTTGATCTACAGTAATTTGTTCATCTTCAAAAGTACTTTTAAATCTTAAAAGTTCTCCATTTTTACCTGACAATTCATTAAAAAACTCATCAAGAGATGGAACTGGTTGTTGTCTTGAAAATGATAATACATTATTTGGTAAACTACTTGTAGTTGAATTTTGTGCAAATAATTGAATTATTTGTGATGGAAAAGCAAAAAAAATGGGCGCTGTATTATGATCTAAATTGGAAACCATAGGTGTTGATACTTTGGGCTTTTCTTTAACACTGTTAGATCGTGAAAAAATTGGTAAATTTGGCACCTGAGTATTATCTGTAATATCTCGAATCTAAAAATAATCTGATGATCAATTTTTATATTGGTATTATAATACAATAAAATAAAAATAAAGATTACAATTTTCTTAGTTCAGCACTGAAAATGCATTGCAGTAAGCTTTATATGTCTTTCATTATCAACAAAACATGACATACCATGTTGATTACACTTGTATTGCTCTTTTAATTCACGAATTATAAGTCCTTCTTATTGTAAAATTGCAGAAAAATCATCTACTTTTGGAACTGCTTTTTTTCTTTTACGTACACTGACCTCTTTATCATTTGATTCTTCAGAATCTGAAATCTCCTATTAAATAAATAAAATTAAAAATAATTATTTGTATATAAAATTGAATATAAATATTACCTTTTTCTTTTGCTTTTTCTTTTTTAAAGATACTAAAATTATACATGAAACCAAAATTGGTTAATTTTGACCTCCAAAATGGTCAAAATGGTCGAAATGATTTTGACTTGAACCCCTCCAAAAGTCGAAATGATTAAAATTACGTCATAGTCATATGATTTTATAGTAAACAATAATATTAAAATTCAAAGTTAACGAACTCCGCATCCAGTGATTCGATTTTTATGATCTTTACACGGTTGGATTCAGCTCATCGAGAGAATTCCAATGATATGTATTTCATATTTGTAGCATCAATATTGACGGAGTTATTCACGTTTAAAATTTGGTATTAAATAGTCTTATAGTAAACAATAATTTTAAAATTCAAAGTTAACGAACTCCGCATCCAGTGATTCGAGTTTTATGATCTTTACGCGGTTGGATTCAGCTCATCGAGAGGATTCCAATGATATATATTTCATATCTGTAGCATCAATATTGACGGAGTTATTCACGTTTAAAATTTTATATTAAATTATAATTATAAAAATCACATGACTATGATGTAATTTCGACCATTTTGACTTTAATTTCGACTTTTGACCTTCCCAAGTCAAAATATTTCTACTTTTGGGCTTTAATTTTGACTTCATGTATAACTAAAATCACTATATTTTTCTTTTTATCCAACAATTTTTTGTAATCTAAAAGAAATTTTTTATAATCTTGTGCGTCCATTAATTGCGTTCCAACTCCTCCAGCTTTTTCTGGTTTATATGATATTAAATAATCTGAATGCATTATCTCTTTATCACCAGTTAATTTTACAACGTATTGATGCACACATGCAAGAATATCATTATCTAGTGATGATGCTTCTATTTCTACCCATTTAGATGGCAATGTTGGACCAGTAAAGGATTTTATCATCAAATTGAATGAAATAATTTGTTCTGCTTCTGATTTTTCATCCAAATCAATACTAATATTATTTTCCAAATTGTTTTCAAGTTCTATATCCACATTATGTGAAGTAGAAGCTTTTAATGCAGTTTTAAATTTTTTTCTTTGAAATGCACTATTACAGGCAGAGCAGAAAGAAAATTTAAACTCTGTGTTAAAATCTATGGAATATTTGAAATAATTAATCTTCTCTTGAATAGTATATTCAAGCTGTTTAGGTGGCAAGTCAGGTTTTAAAATTCAAGAGAATACATTTCTTACTTTATCAGTTCAGTTATTTTTGTGTGGTTTTATGATTTTATCACATGAACACATTTTTTTCCAAATACTAAGTTCAGCTCCACAATAGAGACATTTTTTACAGCTAAAGCAAGTGCCAAAGAGGTATTCATTATGAGTCATTGTTAAATTGAGACACGTTTTTTAAAATAAATGAATAAAACGCAAGTTTAAATTTTTCGATTATTAAAATTGTTAATTTTTAATTGGTTGATCTCATTGTTTTAATCATGTAATGTTGATCATTCTGATATTCACAATCAGAAATCGATTTTCATATCACATATTGACTGTGCACACCATTTTGAAAATGACGATAAATAAAAAGGATTTAACATTAAATTTACAACGAGGATTTTGCATTCAAAGAGTTCTAAACGTCATTGGAACTAAGTGGAACGTGCTAGATGCTATTGACTAAAGCTTCAAACGGTTCAGGCTAAACCGGGAAACTGATCCAAAACCAGCTCAAAATTTAGTTCGGTTCGGTTCAGATATTAGAACCGAAAAACCAGCGGTTCGGTTTAGTTTAATCTAATTTTTTATAAAAATGCGAAAAATCAAATAGCCGTCCATCTAGTGATCGTACAAAGTCGAGCCATATATCATTGGATTCGTCTCAATGAGACGCATCGAATGGTGGTAAGATCATATCTCTAGCATTGATAGATCACATGTTAACCCACGCTAAATGATTTATAAATAATTGGAATTAGCAAGCTATCTATCAGTGCTAGAGATATGATATTAGCACCATTTGACGCATCTCAGTGAGACGAATCCAATGAATATAAATTCGTTCGTGTATGACCACTGGATGGCAAATAATATCAAATTTCGCATTTTTTTGAAATTTTCAAGCGTTAAAAATTAGAAATTCTGATACATGAATTTATTCATCGTCCAATAGTCATACAAATATGAAGTAGGACTCATTAGATTCATCTCGATGAAATGAGTCAAATGGTGGTAAGATCATGTCTCTAGCATCGATAGATAGCTTTCTAATGCCATATTTTTATAAATCATTTATCGTGAATTAACTTATGATCTATTGATGCTAGAGATATGATCTCACCACCATTCGACTCATCTCATCGAGACGAATCTAATGAGTCCTAATTCATATTTGTACAACCATTGGATGACGAATAAATTCATGTATCAGAATTTTTAATTTTTAACACTCAAAAATTTTAAAAAAATGCGAAACTTGACATTATTCACCATCCAGTGATCGTACATGGACTAATTAATATTCATTGGATTCATCTCACTGAAACACGTCGAATGGTGCTAAGATCATGTCTTTAGCACCGATAGATGGCTTGCTAATTCCAATTATTGATAAATCATTTAGCAAGATTAACTTGTAATCTATCGATACTAATGACATAATCTTACCACCATTTGACGCGTCTCATTGAGACGAATCTAATGATATACTTTACAGAAACTTTAAGTTTTCAAGTAATATCATTTCGATATCATTTTAATTATTATTTTGATATCATTTCAATATCGATTTAATATCGAAATGATATCGAAGTGATAATACTTTATTTCGATATCATATCGATATTAAATCGATATTTTGAAATGATATTGAAATGATATCGAAATGATATCGTTAAGATAAACTTAACGATATCGATTCTATATTGATTAAAAATGGTAAGTTTCTGTAAAGTATGTTTTTTTAAAAGAAATACAACGTTTGATATCTTAATAATGAAGCTGTGAGGGGGGAATACAGATTTATGAAACAGTTTAATAATCAAAACTAAAATCCATCTCATTTGGCTGTTGAATTTCAACGCCATTGTTCTCACATGCTTATTTGATACTTTGAACCTGATCGTATGCTGAAGACATTTTAAATTGCTTGTATCTGTTGTTCGTCTCATTATATAAGATTATTTCATTACTTACTACAATTTCGAGCCAGATTTTGAAATTTTGACATCCGTTGATAGTACTGGTAAAAAAATAAGATGTAAGGGTATTAATAGTAAAGCTCTAAATGGGTCAGTTTAGTCCGGATTATAGACAGTTCGGATTAGAGCTGAAATCTGTAAGAACTGAACTGAAAAACTGGCAGTTCAATTCAGTTTAATCCAATTTTTATAAAAATGCGAAAAATCAAATAGCCGTCCATCTAGTAAACGTACAAAGTTGAGCCATAGTATTTTTGGTTTATTTTTAATACAGTAAATAGGAAATGTTTTTATATTTTAATGTAAAATTTAATGTAAATAATAATGTAATATATTTTAGAGTAGAATAGTAAAATAATATTTTTATTGCTAATTGCAACATTTTATTGTAAAAATGCAAATCCAATTTTAGTTTTTTTTAAGTATTAATAAATAAATAAAAAATTTTAGTATTACAGAAAAATAAAATAAAAAACAAATGAATCGAATTTCTATTTTAATCAAATTAATTAGTCTTCGGAATCTTTAAGACAAGCCATCTTATTCTTTCACTTCCAAATGCTTTTCAATATAGAACGCTCAATTACAGTATTAGAATCTTATTTATGTAATAAAAATTTTTTATGAAGGGAAATTTATATTTTTTACATATTCTCATAATATTAAAAATAAAAAAAACCCCAAAAGATTCGTACTCATACTTACGAAACTTTATATTTTTCCATTCTTCAGAAGTCTTTCTGAGATACTGAACCTATAGTAAAAAAAGAAAGGAACGGTTAGTAAACCGTTCCATAATAATAAAAAAAAATAAATAAAACCAAAATTCTTATGAATTTTGGTTCTCCATTCGTTAGAAGCCCATAGTTTATTTCTCATTTTAATCAAATTTTTTGTGTGAATAAAATATTTACCCATTGAATAATTTGAATAACTTGACTTTTCAATTTAGGATCATTCTTTGGTAATTTTTCTTCAGAATTATAATTTTCACAAAGATAAATTGCAATTGTGGTCACCACTCTATAAAAAATTTTTAGTGAAAATGATACAATTACAGAAAAAATATGGAAATAAACAAATTCATTCATTACGTACCTTGGAATTTAAAATATAGAATAACAACATTTTTTACAGGATACTTCACACTTTGTGTATCAAAGATCGTTTGTAATAAAGAAAAGTTCATTAATATAAATTTGTAAATTTATTAATAACTTTAATGACTTTTAACTTATTGGTTCAAATCATTAACATCCTTAATAAAGTTTTTATTCCGTTTTTTTGTCCAAGTAATAATATTTTGCCTTCAAGATTAATTATACTGAATTTGCCACAATTTACAAAGTTAAAAAAAAAATATGGAAGCGGTAATTGTTATTGATTTTTTTTAAAAAAAAATCACATAATACCCATACGATAATTATTTTTATAATACTATTCGTAACTGATCTGTGATCTGTGTGATCTTAAGAAAAAATTGGACAGACAAAAAAAAATATTATAAAATAATATTATAAAAATATTGTAAAAAATAGTATATATATATTTTTACAATATTTTATAAATAACGTATTTACAAAAGTATTGTATTAGTATTATATTAGTATTGTATTAGTATTGCAATTCATATAAAATAATAATTTTTTTCATTATTCTTTTTATCATGTTGTTTTTATGTTGTTTAAGCATTTTATTTTGACACCGTTTTTTAAATTATCTTTATTTTTATTGTTTCAATTAAGGTTGCAGACATATCTTAAGGTAGTTACCTTATACGTCAATACGTCAATGTAGTAAGAAGATACTACTTTTCAAATATTTTGCCGTATTGACGTATGGGGTAGTAAGGTAGTAATTTTAATTTTAACTCTGGCCAAATTGTACTTTCAGCCAAAATTAAGTATGGCAATTACTGTAGTAATTGATCATTACAAGTAGGTTTAAGTAGGTTTGATATGAAAAATTTTTTTTTTCTTGTGTTACAGCATATGTTGTATCTTGACGTGACGTATGCCGTAAGGTAACTACCCTTGGCAAAAGAAATGTCTGCAACCCTAGTTTCAATATTGTTATTATATCATACCATTATATAACTATATTGTAAAAATATTTTAAAAAAATTAGAGGTTTCAGCAAAGTACTTTTATTTTTATTCAGTGAATAATTCTACATCTGGATAAAGAATTCTACACACATCATAAAGACCTAACTGTGATAGTTGTATTAGAAATTGAGATCCTGGTTTCCGGTATTGGGCGATCGGTCTATCCTATTATTAATTGTGTCATTAAAATCCCTTAATACAACATGCAGTACTACGGTATTGTGAACTGATCGGTCATGTCCTAGGATCCCGAATAATACTAATATAACTCACAAATGATCGGCATGCATTTACTATTAACTCTACGCAACTTTTTTTTCATAGTAACGCTACGCAAATCCAAATCTTAGTTCAAAAAAATTTTTGTTACTAATATAATTCATTTCACATTTTTTCTATTAAATATTAATAAAATCATGCAAACCTTACCATTTTATATTAAAATAGTGTGTTTCGCACTTTTTTCTATTAAAATATTAATAAAATGGTGCGAAAATCACCATTTATTTGTTAAAATGGTGCGTTTCACACTTTTTCTATTAAAATATTAATAATATCATGCGAAACTCACCATTTATTTGTTAAAATAGTGCGTTTCACACTTTTTTATAATAAAATATTAATAAAATGGTGCGAAACTCTCCATTTATTTGTCAAAATGGTGCATTTCGCACTTTTTTATATTAAAATATTAATAAAATGATGCGTTTCGCACTTTTTTATATTAAAATATTAATAAAATGGTGCGAAACTCTCCATTTTTTTGTTAAAATGGTGTGTTTCGCACTTTTTTATATTAAAATATTAATAAAATGTGCGAAACTCCCGATTTTTTTATTAAAATGGTGTGTTTTGTCACGATTGTCACGTTAAAAACAAAATAAAATATTTGCAAAATGTTTTTTATATATTAAAACACTTAGAAAAAAATGTTTCGCAACATTTTTTATCAATAATAATGTAAAGAAAAGGCCGGCCAGAGCCGGCCCTAGTACTATTAGTCACTTTTCTATTAAATTATTAATAAAATGGTGTGTTTCACACTTTTTCTATTAAAATATTAATAAAATGGTACATTTCGCACTTTTTTATATTAAAATATTAATTAAATGGTGCGAAACTCACCAATTATTTATTAAAATTGTGCGTTTCGCACTTTTTTCTATTAAAATGTTAATAAAATGGTGCGAAATTCACCATTTTTTGTTAAAGTAGTGCATTTCGCACTTTTTTTTTATTAAAAAATATTAAAATAATGCGAAATGCATTACTTTTTGTTACTATATACAATTAATTACCAAAATCCGTAATATTGCAAATTTCATAAATATATTACGGACCCATCCTTAATGGTTTTGCGCAACTCAATTTTTATCAATATTATACAATTGATCAACATATAATGCAATATATTTATAAACTCTACGCAAACGTGATATGTGAGTTATCCCAAAATTGACCGATCTACGCAAACTCAATTTATGGGTTTAAAAAGTAATTTTATATAAACTCTACGCAAACCCGTTTGTGAGTTATATCAGTATTATTTGGGATCCTCATGTCCCTCCATAGCTATTTTCAATTCGTCAATCAAATTTTTTCTTATGTTTTGATTGTTAGGAGTGGCGTATATTAACTAGACCTATATTTCTCTCTGTATGAATAAAAATTTAACTACTAAAATATATGGGAATATGCGTACTACTGAGTAATAATGTTTTATCCATTTGTTATAGATCACAAGTGCCATTCCCGGTCCTTTAGTTTTTCACTGAAAATTATCAAATAGACTTTGACTTAATGTCCTGACTAAGGTTGCTTGCTGAAACCTAGGGGTTTAGGCAAGATGGCATTTCGCCGAAAAGCGAAATTCTGCCAAAACCATATGAGCCGATTCTTGGAATCTAATTTTTTTACACAAAAATAATTTTATTAAAGCAAATATGAATTATCATTTATATAAGAATAATAAATTTATACTAGATAATGCAAAAAAAACTAATTAATTATATAATTTTTAATTTTTTTTTAATATAAGATATCATTAAAATTTAAAAGATCAAATATAACTCTCATGACAAAATCATTGATAATTCTTCGTAGAAATAAGCTATACAAATAAATTTACATTCATTTGAAAGAGAAAATCGAGATCTATCTAATAAATCTAAAATCAAGTGAATTGAATCACTAGTTGTTCAGTAATCACGTTCAGTATATTTATTGAATTTTATCTAAATTTGATCATTAATTACTTCACATGTAGTGATTCAATTTGAATGATCTTTGCTCCCTAAGGTGATGCCAACTTTTATCTTTAAAATAAATTTAAAATAATTCATTTAATATATGTAGATGTTTAGGAATCATCAATTATATTATTAATATAAAATTTTATAAGTTTGATAAAATCTGATATAAAAAAATTCATTAAATACCTGTAAATGCAAGCTACACGAATGAAATTATATTCATTTGAAAGAGAAAATTGAGGTCTATCTAATAAGCCTAAAATCGAATGAATTGAATCACTGGATTGTGAATAATTACGTCTAATATATTTATTTTTAATTTTTAAATTTGATTTAACTTTTATCGTTAATTACGCCTCATCCAGTAATCCAATTTTCCTAATCTTTGATTCTTACGATAAAGCAAATTCTCAGCTTTCAAATGAATGTAAAATGATGACGTTAGCATATCTCTAAGAATAATAATGAACGATTTTGTCACCTGCATAAAGTCCGATCTGAAAATTTTATTTCCTACCAAAAAATGCTTTCATAAAAGAATCCCAAATTCTTTTACTTTATTTAAAAGATTTTATTTGCCATTTAAGGATTTTAGTAGAATAAATCTAATAAAATAATTTTAAAAGATAAAAAACAAATATATAATTAGTTATTTTGAAAAAAAAAGAATATCTTATTATTCATTTTACAACTATTTTACATCATAATTATTTTTTATTTGCATGTATTTTTTGCAAAGAAAAAACAATAAATTAAAGCTAAAAATTATGAAAAAATATGTCTTATCTATGTATATAAAATATTAAGTTTTTTCTTTTACTTACCACTTAAAAATAACTGCTATATTTGCTTATAAACTTTTTTGTCATATTTAATAAAAGTGAATAGAAAAATGATGGAAAAGTGATGGGAAGTGATGGGAAAAAGAAGTGGTTATTACCGTTATTTTTGAATATTGATTAAAAAAATTTTTTTTATTTTTTATTAAATCTGAATTACGTAAATATGTGTAATGTTAATCTTACTAAAATATTAAATTTTTATAAAAATCTTAATTTAGACTAATTCCAAAAATTGGCACATATGACTATATTAAAGTTATATTAAAAAACTGGCAAAACTTTGGAGAAAGGCGAAACTGCCGAAACTTATTATAAATGCCGAAACTGCCAAAACTCTGCCAAAACTATAATAAATCTATAGTAAAATTTTGACGAAACTAATCATAAGATTTTGAAAAGGTTTAGATAAGCAACCTTAGTCCTGACGATATCTATATTGGTTTTTAATATAGCTATAATATCGATATTATTTTCTTTAATAAATTCCAATAAATTATGAAGTTTCTGTATAGACAGAACACTAGCAATTAGTACTCCGAAAAAAATCTGATCTGTCAGATTCAGATCAAATCAGATTAAATCAGATCAGATTCAGATTAGGCTTATTTAAAATCTGAATCTGATCAGATTAGATCTGACAGATTTGATTCAGATTTCAGATTTGATTTTACTAATAATTTCAGCTGAATTCATAATACTGGCTGGAATTAATTCATAATTTTAAACTTCAGCCAAAACTGATATATCGATCATTTCCTTTTTAGGAGATAGCCATTCAACAAAAATCGATTTTATAGGGCATTTTGTGTAACCTAAATTTCCTTTTTAGGAAATTCCATAATTCCTGCCGGAGTTAAGTGCATAATTCTGGCCGAATTACATATTTACAAATTATAGCTTTTGAATTTATATAGTGCAGAACCTCTATACTCAACTACTTATGTATAGTAACAATTGATTAATTATAAATTTCTAAAAAAAAATTTTTTATATTGAAGTAAAAAATTTAACCGATAATTTTTATAGATATGATCATTAGCTTTAAAAATTATCGGTTATTTTTTTTCTAAATTAAATTTTGGCTAAGTTTTAGCTGTTTAAAAATCTATAATTTAAATATACTGACAAAATTTAGTTAAAATTGAAACTAGTCTAATTTTTGCATTACAGATCTTTTTTAGCCACATTTAATGTAATATTAATTATTATTTTACTTCAGATTTTTTTTTCAATATGCTAAGAAGAAAAAAAAGTTCTAATATTGCAAAAAAAAAAATTAATAAACAAAATTATTTAAGTATAGGTTAATTTAATATTATAAATAATGATATTTAAAAGACAGTTCAGATGATAAATTTATAAACAAAAGAATTCAAAAATTAAGTAATTTTACTTTAATTTAATCAAAAAATGCATATAATAAAATATAAATCTCATTATCATGTACCTGATTCATCAATCATTAGTTTATAATGAAATACAATAAACAAATATATTATATAAATTTTTATATGGTGCGTAACACCTAAACTCATCAAAAATTTAGCATAAACTCTAAATATATCTAGTTTTTCAATTTGTATATTATTAAAAAATCAAACCAATTTTTATGTAGTTTAAGTCATACTCTTTTAGAAAATCGGCTTATATTTTTGAACTAGCTTAGTTATTTAAAAAGTTATCAGTGTTTAAAAATATAGTATTTTATTAGTAGGTAGCCAGATTCAGACTTACTTTGCAGGGGTATTTACAGGGGTTTCGGCCAATAAAAATGCGAGATTTAGATCACGTGACAATCTCAATTATAATTTAAACAATTATATACTTTGTCTATTGTTTCTATCGTTAATTTGTTGCCTTTTGATTTTTAGTTGCTCTCCTTTTTTAATACAAAAATATACAAAATAAAAATAAAAAAAAAATGCCGCTTCCTTCTAAACAAAAAAGAAAATCAAAAGAACAACCACGTACAGTAGGCGGTAAGTATAATACTAAAATAACATGTAAAGATGGCTGGGACTCTTTGATACTTGAAGTATCTTACAATGATAATAATTTTTTCGATGATGGTTCATGCTATTTTAATAATGACACTGATTCTTTTGATGATAATGGTGGCGATTCTTCAAGTTTTGTTGATGATATACCAGCTGATGATATTAATTTTGAATTCTTTGATGATGAAGCGTGGGGTGATGATGATGATAGTGGATGGGACGAACCAGAGGAAATGGAAGCTGAAATCAAACTCCACCAAAGATTAAAAATTTCGATTTAGTATGGAAAGATGATAATTAACTAGAAAAAATGAAGTGAGGGTCATATAAAACAGGAAAAACACCAAAATCAACATATTATGACAAATATGGTCCAAATGGTACGTTAACTAAAGCTGCAGCCGGCACTGAAAAAATTACAAATTTTTTTAAGATTAGTAGTACCCAAGTTACTAATCCACAATTATCTAGAGCTGATACACTAGAAGTTTTTTCAAGTGATTCAGAAAGTGAAGTTGTTAACCCATATATTTACAAAATAACTGAAAAAATAAAGAATCTAAAAAAACAGTTAGAGAAACAACATAATCAATTAACAGTTGCTGAGTATAATTATAAAAGAGCAATATTTGAATATCTAACCTTGTTAAATAATAATAATGGACACAGAAAAATTGATATTAGTTTGGAAGTTGCCCAAAAAATTTTTATTGATGGTGGTGTATGGAAAGCATAAAAAATCCGATATCTTACAAAATATTGGTTACTGAATAATAAACTCCCAGAATCTAGATGTGGAAAACATCAAAAAACAATTAGAATAATTGATGATGAAGATGTTGCAGAAAGATGTCATATTTGGATTCGAAAACAAGATTTCAAAGCCACACCAGCTTTATTTAAAAAATTCATTGAAACTGAATTATTTCCTAGCATTGGAATCACTAGAGAAAAATCCATTGCTTTAATGACTGCAGCAAGATGTAAGTGAAGAATTTAAACTAAATTTTCTTTAATAAACCCAAATATTAATTATTATATTTATTATATATATTAAATAAAGGGCTTAACGTTCTTGGTTATTCATTTCAACAATATCGTCGTGGAATATATTATGATGGGCATGAAAGAGATGATGTTTTACAATATCGAAAAGAATTCTTAGAAAAAATGTTTGAACATGAAAAATATATGTCCAAATATAAAGGTGAATCTATGGATCAAATACATCCTAACTTACCTGAAGGAGAGAAAGAGAGAATCCTGGTAATTCATGATGAATGCATTTTTTATTCAAATGATACACAGGTCGAAGGGGCACTATTGTCCAAAATTCAAAAAATGCAAATTCCCCATTTTTCTGGAAAATGGTGAGAAATTGTGGAAAATGCTACATTACGCTGAGCAATTTTTTGGAATAGCATTGTTACAACATTGTCCGATTTAGCAAATCTTATGAAATTTTGGGAAAATGCTACATTACACCTCAAATGTAACATTTCGTAACATTGTTATAACATTGTCAATTAAATCAAATTTTGCTTTTTTTTGTCAAATGGTGCATTTTTATGAAAATTCTGCATTTTGCCACCAATGTAATATCATTGTAACAACATTTCATAACATTGTTATAACATTGTCAATTAAAATCAAATTTTGCTTTTTTTTTGTCAAATATTCCGATTTTCTGCCAAATGGTACATTTTTATGAAAATTCCACATTTTGCCACCAATGTAATATTATTGTAACAACATTTCATAACATTGTTATAACATTGTCAATTAAAATCAAATTTTGCTTTTTTTTTGTCAAATATTCCGATTTTCTGCCAAATGGTACATTTTTATGAAAATTCCACATTTTGCCACCAATGTAATATCATTGTAACAACATTTCATAACATTGTTATAACATTGTCAATTAAAATCAAATTTTGCTTTTTTTTTGTCAAATATTCCGATTTTCTGCCAAATGGTACATTTTTATGAAAATTCCACATTTTGCCACCAATGTAATATCATTGTAACAACATTTCATAACATTGTTATAACATTGTCAATTAAAATCAAATTTTGCTTTTTTTTTGTCAAATATTCCGATTTTCTGCCAAATGGTACATTTTTTATGAAAATTCCGCATTTTTTAGCAAATTTCATGCAAATTTCATGTTTTTTTGGTCAAATGTTACATTTTTCGTTAGAATGTTATTTTTTTTGACACTTTTTTTTGCAAAATGTACATTTGTTGACATTTTCTAGAAAGATGTAACATTTTATCGAAAAATTAGATCATTTACTAAAAAAATGCGACATTATTTACTGAATATTGAATAATTTGATATAATAATCGGATAATTTCGCAAAAAAAAAAAATTATTTATTATGGTAAATTTAAATGTGAAATCTTCTATTTAACGGCAAAATGGCCAAGTATTCAGTACGTTTGTATTTAAATTTTGCTGGAACAAATCTACCTAATATGTGATGAACCGGAATTATACTATCAACTGAAGAATTAAAAAACTCCTTTTTCCAAAGTTCCGGATCATTCGTAAAATCATCAGAATCTTCGCTGGAAAAAAAAAATCTGATGTTTGCGGTCGCAGCGGGTTTATACCAATTCACAAAAGCCAAATAATGTTCCGTCAGACCATTCAGAAGATGAACTGTATGTTTGAAATAGAATTGTACCTGGCCGGGATATGTGTCTATATCATTTCCACGTTGTTCTATAAAACGTGCTAAAATATAAGAGCTTCTAATATACCTTTTGGATAATATTGACCCAAAATATTCTGCACCGATGCGCAATCTGCCACATTGTGTGATATTTCCAGTTACAGCAATGTAATTTTCGGTTGATGAAGAAGGATCTAACCATGGTCGGCTAAAATTATATTCTTCATAAGCGCGATTGTAGTAATCAACTAGTAAATCCAAAATATCATCCGGTAATATGACATTCAATTTTATCGGACTTAAAAGTTCTCCAGGATATTCCTCCGTTCCTGTTGCCCCGCCAGAAACCAGCTTTTCAGATATGTCTAAAAATGCCTGTAATTCCTCACTTTCGAGAGATTCATTTTCATTATCGTCAGTTGTATCATCATTTAAATCAAGTATTTGAAAAATGGCCTGATGATTTAGAGCCAATATATTGAATCTTCGTTCAATTTGAGAACTCTGCATCATAAATCGCATAATTTCCGGTTTAATTTTTCGTCTACTATTAGGTAAACTCCCTGTATAATTGTAAAATCGTAAGTAATAATTCTGAATAATTTGAATAATATTATTGTAAATACCAACCAAGAATTCCATTCATCCTTTCAAAGGAGAAACACCAAAATGAGTAAAGAGGACCGTAATCTTTACAACATTTGTTCAAGTGTAATGAAAGATGTAAATTTGGTGTTATTGAAACTTCTCCGTAATTCGTTTCGATAAGTTTCAAAATTTCAATTAAATGTTCATATGCGTTATCTAAATTTTTGATTGTAACAATCCTTCGGACTAATATAGAATAAGCTTGGCTGAAATGTACTAAGATTTTCCGATCTTCTTGGTCCAAAAAATCCCAAAGAACGACTCTGGCATAAATCAGGAAAAAATTTTTCCATTCGTTAGCCGTTAAATTGGAAAATCCTTCCCCAATATCTATTTTATGAGGAATTCGACCGATTTCTGATGGTGGATGAATATTGTTCATGTTTTTTTGAATTTTCGTCAGATCATCCATATTTATTTTACCATGTCCTAACCAAAGCTGTTTTACGATAAATGATGCAATTCCTATAAATAAATTATGCATCGGGTCCACAGGTAAAAATCGTATTGGATCGAAATAAGACAAACGGAGCATTTCTGACCATCTCGCGTGATATTGCTTCGCATGTCTTTTTCTAGCTTCGTTGCTTTTACATTTTCTCCATTCCAAAGCCATTTCTCGATGACTATTCGCGCTTTTAGCAACAAACCATTCGTCAATATCATCCATGCCACTAAAATTTCTATTTCTTGCAACCTTTAAGCATCTGTGACAGCTTACATTGGCTGAATAATGGCCACATAATTTTCTAGCAGCTGGTATATCGCAGCAACAAGCAATTACTGCGCATTTTATCAATCTTCCGGATAAATGTTCAGAAGTTCTGTCTAATCCCACTCCTTCCCAAAAAGTTTGAAATTGATCAACAATTGGCGCCAAGTAATGATTTATCTGATGTAGGCTTGGTTCATTAGGGCTGGCATTAATCCTAAAATGAGCATATTTTCGGGTTTAAAGCGCAATTCTCTTGGGAGATTGCAAATAGCTCCATATATAGCACCAGAACTATGAATTGTCCTTTCAAATGGCTGAAACCAATCGACGTTAATCATAATACCCAAATGATCATCCGCATGTTCTTTATTGAAAAATCTTTGTTCGTCAGATTCATCATCCACTATTATTCCACTATTTGAGAAATTCTTCCAAATTTCACCATCATATACATCACATAAGACTCGGTCGTTGACGCTTCTATCGGCCCATAATTTAAGATTTTTTTTCAAAGTTTGGCCTTTGATACATTTGTAAAAGTTGCTCTTTTATACTGGGCATCGGATAAATTAATAATGGCACATTAACGACTTTACCATTGTCTAGTTCTTTTTGTTCTGATAATGGAGCATTGCATTGTCGAAGTGAACGATGATTTGGAAATTGTACATGACCACATTTTTTTATTGCTTTGTGTTGTTGGATTGTGTGTTGTTTAACATCATCTATATTATGTAATTTGTGACATGAAGGACATACAGAAAATTTGACAAATTGATGCTTCAATCCTAATTTCTTTCTTGCAATATACAACGAAGTAGGAAAATCTTTAAAACGATCGTAATTAAAATTTGTTAAAATATGTTTGATGAATTTAATTAATGTATCGATTGCGGTATCTGCTAGCCGAAACCTAGTTTGATACCTCAAAACAAACACAATTATCCAATCTTCAATATTTTGCAGATTTTCATTAATATTGTTTGGAAAATCATAATTCGGTGGAGAGTAATCTTCAAAAATGTTGGTTTCTTCACCATCATCATCCCCATCATCCCCATTATCGCTATCATCCCCATCATCGTTATCATCCCCATCATCGTTATCATCCCCATCATCGCTATCATCCCCATCATCGTTATCATCCCCATCATCCCCATCATCGTTATCATCGCTATCATCCTCATCATCGCTATCGCCATAATTATCAGTTTCTTCGTTACTGTCATTGTTATCATCACTGTCATTTATATTTTGCATTTGAGTGTCACGCTCCAAATAAGTATTATACCTGCTTCGTTTTCTCCTTTTCGAAGAAAATGTTGACAAATTTTCTGATGATGATGTGCTTTCTTGAGGGTCGATAGAGATTTCTTCATTAACGAATGACGATCCAATACTCATTGGGTCATTTGAAGTAGTTGCATCATCAAGACTTAGACTCATTGAATGTTTTTGTTTGGTTCTTGGATCAACATACTTTCCGTTGCATTTATTACAATAACATTTTTCTTTAGTTCTTGTTTTAACGCGTCTTTCATTAACATTCATCATTTTTTCAAATTTTGATTTAATTTTACAAAATGTGAATTTAATTAAAATACCAGCATTTCGCTGTAATAAATAATCAGACGATACATTTTTATTTTTTTCGAACATCAATACATCAATTGTATATACATTTTTATTTTTTTTCGAGCTTCAATACATCAATTGTATATTTTTTTCGAACATCAATACATCAATTGTAGATCAATACATAATCGAAAGTGAATATGTTACATTTTAACAGATCTACAATAAAATTTAACTTTCAGTATACTCCTTGTTTAACTTTTTATAGCCAAATTATTCTTAATTATATACTTAAATATATCAGCGATAACAATAAATTTAACTTTCAGTATACTCCTCGTAACCTTGTTTGACTAAATTTATATATTAAATTCCAAATTATTCTTAATTATATTCTTAATATACTTAGCGATTGGCTAACTAATTCCAAAATTAGCGATGACCAAAATAGAATAATTCAAATCATTTAACTATTTAACTATTTTCCAAAATCAGCGATGACCAAAATAGAACAATTCAAAAATTATTTAATTATTTCAAACAATTACGCGAAGAAAACATTTAATTGGAATAAATATATAAAGAGTGATTTTTTTTTTACAATACAAACGTCGATTTTGCAATTTTTGTTCCTTTACATTAAAATCGTCTTTACAATTTTCAAATTATTTTATTTTTGTTCCTTTCTAATTTTTTTTTTACTCAACTCTTTTTTTACTTTACGTTTCTTCAATTTTACGTTCGTTCCTTTCACATTTCTAGCTTTTACTTCATTTCTTTTCTGATAATGACCAAAAAAAGAAGTTTGTTAATGCGTCGTACTCGTACACTACATTCTCCTTTATCCATCGACGCTTCTCATGATGGACAGGGCATTCGGACAGTTCGCTCTTTATCACACTTAAATTCAGCTGAATCTATCGACCAAATACACAATCATAATCGATTAAATAGGTCATCAAGTCTGGATACTAAAGGTATAATTTACGTTTTGGCGAATAATTTGGCAGATCATTCGAAATTTTGATTAAATAGCAAACTTAATTTAAAAATTACTATTTTTTTGTACATTAAGAACGTATTTCACGACTTGAACGGGGAATGTCGTCAATTCAAGAACAAATGTCCACTGGGTTCGGGCAAATAACGAGAATGCTGGAGCGTTCTCTGAACTCACAAAAACGTTCACGACAAAATCGACAAATAGAATATATTCAGGTTGATGATGACGATGACGAAGATGAACTTGATAAACAAGACAATGAGGAATATATTCCTGAAAAAGATCTACATTCGTTGCAAGAGACAGCACAAAAACAATATAATAAGAAGCATCGAAAAGAAATAAAAGTTTGTTTTGGTATATTTTTATTATTTATGTGACGTTTAAACTCATTAATTTTATCAATTTTCATTTTATAGAACGAAATTAAAATTCTAATTCGTAGCGCAAAAATCGATGAAATTCCCATCGATTATACGAAGAAGTTCGGCGAGATTGCACCACAATTGGAAAAGGATCTGATCCCCCGTATCCAATCACTTCTTGAATAACGTGGTATTCGTGCAACATTAAGTATAGTTCGGGATGTATTCTCGGATTTGCATAAAAATGGCCGACGTAAATAGAAAGAAAGCCAGCTTAACGAGGCAGAAATAAAACAAAAAAAAATAATGAGCCATATAATCAACCGTTTATCAGAAGTAAGTTAATCAAGTTCCAAATTTTTAGGTAATATTGAAAATTACTAATAGTTATTTTAATTTCAGAAACGGGAACGAAGGATGAAGGGCGCATTAGCCATGAAGAATCACCCTGATTATCGAAAATCTTTTAAAAAACGCGGGATCAAGGATATTAATGAAATATTAAACAAGAACGAATACCACTCTCCTGAAGAGAGTGATCCAGAGAATGATCCAAACGCATCCACAGACCGCAAAAACCTTTTTGTTTACAAATTATCATGGAGATCTGATGAAGTAAGTCAGACAATTCATTTTGTTTATGCGCAGTGACACTAAAATGTCTTTATCAATACGTGATTGGTACTTCTGGTTTCGCCAAATCTCGACATATCAATTTCCTTGCATGCTTTCGAATTTTGGAAAAATGCCAAACCTCAAAAACAACAGAAGTTTATCTATTTCTAATACATGTTTATTTTTAGTTAACGAACCTTCTACATTCAATTGACGAGTACGTGGAAAAATATTTTCCAGAAAATAAGAGAGTACGTCCTCGTATCCTTAAAGATGAATTTTGGAAAATAAGAAAGCACCACCAAATTTAATTTGGTGGACACTTAAAGACGGAAAGCGAGAATCTCCCTCAGTCCATAAATCTATTGACGAAGAATCAGATGATGAGTCGGAATCGGAGAGCGAAGAGGAGGAACAAAGTCAACAAAGTCAACAAAGTCAACAAAGTTATGGTAATTGAGTATTACCGTTCTCTTTTTTTTTTATGGAACGGAATTTTTAGAAAATTTTTTAAATTTTTCTTTTAAGGTCTCAACGTCGATAAATTAGATATAAATGCTGAATCTGATGAAGAAGAAGAGGGTGAGGATGAGGTAAACGAGCTGGAGCAAGAGGAAACGTCATTATCACAGACATCGGGACGATGATCAAACAAACGATCTAAACAATCCTCCAAAACCCCATCATTACCACTCATCATCACGGAAAACTTCTCAACAAACATGATCATCAAAAAGAATTTCAAAAAATAAAAAATCCACAAACAAAAACAACGAAGCACTTGATGAATTGCAGGAAGTTATTGACAACATACGTGATCAATCGAAAAAAACAAATAAAAAATCATCATCCAAACCATCGTCCCAAGAACAGGAACATATTCATGATAATGTTCCTAAGAGAACCTCAAAAGAAAAAGAAAAAGAACAGTAAGGGTGTAGGAAGAATATGTAGGGATATTAATGGATTATATAATAAATATCAAAATATATGTAATATTTTTGACAATTTTTATTTCAAATTTGGTAAATTTGGCGTCATTACTAAAAATTTAACTAAATTCACCACAATTTGCATTACGTTTGCATAAAATTACTAAAAATTTGACTAAATTCACCACAATTTGCACTTCGTTTACATAACATTACTAAAAATTTGACTAAATTCACCACAATTTGCACTTCGTTTACATAACATTACTAAAAATTTAACTAAATTCACCACAATTTGCATTACGTTTACATAACATTACTAAAAATTTGACTAAATTCACCACAATTTGCACTTCGTTTACATAACATTACTAAAAATTTGACTAAATTCACCACAATTTGCACTTCGTTTACATAACATTACTAAAAATTTAACTAAATTCACCACAATTTGCATTACGTTTACATAACATTACTAAAAATTTAACTAAATTCACCACAATTTGCATTACGTTTGCATAAAATTACTAAAAATTTGACTAAATTCACCACAATTTGCACTTCGTTTACATAACATTACTAAAAATTTGACTAAATTCACCACAATTTGCACTTCGTTTACATAACATTACTAAAAATTTAACTAAATTCACCACAATTTGCATTACGTTTACATAAAATTACTAAAAATTTAACTAAATTCACTACAATTTGCATTACGTTTGCATAAAATTACTAAAAATTTGCCTAAAATTCACCACAATTTACATTACATTTGCATAAATTTACTAAAAATTTGACTAAATTCACCACAATTTACACTTCGTTTGCATAACATTACTAAAAATTTGCCTAAAATTTCCCACAATTTAATGATAATTTACTGAAAAATTTCTCAACATTTGAATTAGGAATTCTGTAAGAATTCTGCCATTTTGACAAAATTTGCCAAATTGTAAGACCTCCATTATCCCAAAATTGTAACACAATTTACCCCAATTCACCGGGATAATTCTCAATTTGCCAGAAAAATTCCAGGCAAATTTTGCGACAATGACATCTGTTCGACCTGTGATAGAAAATGCAGATTGTGGACTAGGAATGGGGAGATGCCATTACGAAAAAAAGGAAATGGAAGATCAATTATGGTTAGTGAATTTCTAACCGAAGTTGATGGACATCTGCGTTTGCAGCAAGCTGATATAGAAAAACATCCTCATGTACCCAAAGCAGCACGATGTTACTTAAAACCTGGCACAAATCAAGAGGGATATTGGACAGCAGAACATCTTCTGGAACAAATTGAATATAAAGCAATTCCTATTTTTGAGGCTTTATATCCAGATTGTGTAGCAGTATTTGCTTTTGATAATAGCTCTAATCATGCTGCATTTAGCAAAGATGCTTTAGTTGCAAGTCGAATGAACTTAAACCCAGGTGGTAAACAACCAGTCATGCGGAATACTTACTTTGGGCCAAATAATCAGCTACAGTCAATGGTGTTTCCAACAACACATTATGATGAGAAACTTCGAGGTAAGCCCAAAGGAATTAAACAAGTGTTAATGGAATGTGGAAAATGGCCACCCAGAGGATTGGTATTAGAATGTAGCAAATGCAAAGAAAAGTGTCAGGATAGCTCAAGAACTTCCTGCTGTGCACGTCGAGTAATATCCTTAGAACCCGATTTTCTTGCTCAAAAAGGTGCTATTGAAGAATTAATTGAAAATGCAAGACATAAATGCATTTTTTTCCCTAAATTTTATTGCAAATTAAATTTCATTGAAAGATATTGGGGTGCTGCCAAAAGGTATTCTCGTGAAAACTGTGATTATTCATGGGAGGGATTGCAAAAAATGGTTCCTGAAAGTCTTGATTCAGTAACTTTAATTACTATTAGAAAGTTTTCAAGAAAATGTTGGCGCTATATGGACCTTTATAGGAAAGGTATTGACGGAAAATTAGTGGAATATGCGGTAAAAAAATATAAATCTCACAGGAGAATACCAGAGGATGTTTTGGAGGAATTAAATAAGTTAGAATGAATAAATTTTATCAAAATTTTTTCAAGCCGTTAAAATCAATAAAATTAAATTTTACCCAATAAAATCAATTACACGTGATAAGTCACGTGAAATATCATTTTAGAAATTTCAGACTGTTTGATGAGTTTAGGTGTTACGCACCATATCATATAATTAATAAAATCCTAATTTCTGATTGGCTAATATATGTATCACGTGATGCTTACATAATCTAAAAAAATTGAGACTTTTTTTATTTTTTAAATCGATTCCTTTTAACAAATAAAGTTTAATTCTTTTTATAAAATTAAAATTCAATCATAGAATCAAATTTTATTTAAATTTTTTTAAGTTCCTATTATAGAAGTTCTGCACCGTAACATATTTATTCAGGAGGTTCCTTAATGTACGCATCATGTGTATGATATTAATATACGCACTGGCCCAAGATTGGGAGTTATGCATTTACACGTGATAACGTTAAACTTAACTTCTGGCCAGTGCGTACATTAATATCGTATACATGATGTGTAAGTTAAAGATGCCCATTTATTCAGATTCAAATCAGATTCAAATCAAATCAGATCATATTCAGATCATATTAGATTTAATTAGTTTTGAATCAGATCAGATCAGATTTGAATCTAATTAAATCTGATCTGATTCAGATTAAATTTAAACCGATCAGATTCAGATCAGATCAGATTAGATCAGATTTAATTAATTTCAGATTAGATTGAATCTAAGTAAAATCTAATCTGATCTGATCTGTTAGGAGCACTACTAGCAATCCCATCTATATTATGTGCTGCAATGTGCATTTCTAAAAACATTGAATTTTTCATCTCTTGATCATTCAATTTCCCCTTAACAAATCTTAGCCTTTGTTTTGCTAAGAATGCGTTAATACTTTCTTTGTTTATCAAGGATTTGACTACTTCTTCTATGTTGTCTTGATCCTTTAAAAGTCCCCCTTTTCAAACGTTAGTTTATTTGTTTCTGGGTGTATATCTTCTTTATCTGCTTCACCACCTACTAAATATCCTTTTTGTTTTTGTTGTTATGACCGTCCGTCATTTATGTGTTGTATTGAGGACATATTGTTGTCCTGATTATTTTTGTGAAGATTGCCCAGATCTTGGCATTTTTCCCTCCCTTCCATTCTTACCATGCATGTAACTTCATTTATCATCTTGTGTAACTTTCATTATTTTTTGTTTAAACTGGCTAAAAAAAAACTCTCTTATTTTTATTTGTTATAATTATTTTATTTTTATTTGTTATAATTATTTTATTTTTATTTGTTATAATTATTTTATTTTTATTTGTTATAATTATTTTATTTTTATTTGTTATAATTATTTTATTTTATTTATTTATTATATTTATTTTATCAATTATTTTCATTTTTAAATTTTATTATAATTAATATAAGGATTTTACTTAGTTAAAAGACAGATAGTTTGGTAGTTAAGAATTGTATTGTAATTTTCAAATTATACGAAAAGAGTATTATTTTCAGTAATATAATTCAAGATAGTTAATTTTATAAACAAAAGATTATTTATATTTTTTATTGTATTCAAAGTTTTATATTATTTAATAAAAACCTATTTTCTTTAATTGAACATCCAATATTATTTACATGATTATTTGTGATCAACTTAAGACTCTCCTATTAAGTTAAACTCTAGTTAACCTGTTAAAGCATTAAAGTTTTTCAGTCACTTTAAATCATTGACAGAATAATAATATAATATTGCAATACTTTTCTCAAATCTTAGTACTTTTTTTTACTTTTTTTTCTTTATTTTTATTTTTTATTTTTTAAAAAGAGTAAATTTATTCATCGCACGTGCGATGCATCGCCACTTTCCTTTTTTGTAAATTATTTATGTTGATCAACCTGCTTATACATCGCCACCCCCCTTAAAATGGCAATGATAAACATAAAAATTTGCATCGCACGTGCGATAAATAAATTATTTCTTTTAAAAATATTATGTTTAAAAAAAAAATTATTAAAGATTTTTAACAATCAGCTTAAATGTATTTTATATAAAACAAATTATTTTATATATTAAAACTTTATTTTTTTTATAATAAATGCATAGAATAAACATCTGGATTGGTAAATTAAGTTCAAAAAAAATTACTTTAAGAAGTTAAATTTTATTTTCTTTATTTTTTTTAAAAAAATAACATTGCAAAATTTTTTTTAATACAAATATTATTTAAAACAATTTCCATCTAATCAATTTGATAGTTTAGAATAAGTATCTAGACTATGATATAAGGCACTTCTCAAAAATATAATAATAAAAACACAAACAAGTCATTATGTAATAATATAACAAAAATAGGAGACATTTAAAGTGAAGTAATCATATGATTTTTAACATTAGGCTGTTCTCTACTTCTCTCCTCTATTTTTCCAAAAATCTGGATTCTATTAAACATATTTATTTTTATTTTTATTTTTAATATAAAAACTAATACTGAAGTCAATTTACACATAGGATTAGTATATTCTATTATACATATAATAATAAATATATTTAAATACCTCCCTCTACTTAGAGTACAAAATAAGGCTTTAAATACCGTTTTTGAGTTATTTGACTTTTTTATAAAAAAATTTATCTAATTGTATATATAAAGTTATTTCAATTTGATTGATTGTTTAATATCCAGAATTTATAAAGAGTTTGAGGGAGGGGGTTTACAATAAACAAACAAACATAATATAACTCTTGGAAAAATTTGGAAAGTTCAATTTAAATTTAAACTTGCGAAGCAGGCCAAAATGCACCTATTATAGGCTTAATTAAAGGCTATACATATTTTAAAAAGTTATATTTTGAAAAAATGGGGTTTTCCTTAAAGTCACGTGACTACTCCGCTTTAGACATCTTCCCCAGTATCGCCATAAAATTTTTTCACCCCCACGTGACTTGGGTGGCGCGGTGGCACAATCAGTTTATATTTGTTTATTGTTTATTCGTTACAACAAAACTATTTCTCTCCCCCTTTTTTCTTTTTTTTCTCCCCACTTTTTTCACGTTAAAATATTCTTTAAAAAATCTATTAAACAATAAAAAATTTAAAAGCTAGAGTGTAGAATATTGTTATAAAGCTATAGTTAATTTTATTTACAATAGACGCGTTTTTTTGTAGATTTTGTGAATATTTTAGCTAAATAAAACAAGGTTTTAGCGCTTAAAGAAAGTTATTTAACAAGTATGTATATTGTTTTTGTGAAAATATTGGTGTTTTTTAAAAGAAATTACTGAGTTGTATTTGTTTTTTATTTTGTAGTGTAATTTCAGGACTTTAGTTAAATGTTATAGGTTTAGGTAGCTTAGACTAAGTTGTTTAGCAGGTATGGAACCACTCAAATATAATATTTGCAACAATATGAATATTTTTTGTATGGAAACTACTGTGCCACACGCGGTTGATTTTTTTCACTTTACAGCGTAATTTTGGTACTTCTGTTATATGAAACAAGCCTTTAGAGATTAAGTAAAGTATTAGCAGATGTAGGATTACTTAAATATTGATTTTTATTAAATTAGCTTTAATATTTATGGAATAATGTACTTGACTCTAAATACCAATAAATATTTATTTGTTTATTAAAATTAAATTTAATAAAGTGAGAAGAATTATTTTCAAATGTATTTATTGTAAAAGTAATAAAATGATTAATATGTTAAAGGAAAAATATCAGTTTTTCTTTTTTTTTGAATTTTTCAACTTTTTTTTCGATTTTTTTTTCCTATGATAAACGTAATAATACATGCGAAATAAACATTGCGCCAATTAAAATTCAGACGCCACAAAATCACGTGGGGGTGGAAAAATTTTATGGCGATACTGGGGTAGTTGCTTTAGACGATCTTCCCCAGTATCACCGACACTTTTTCCACCCCCACGTGATTTTGTAATATTCATCGCCGGCATCACACCCCACCGCGTTTTCACTGTTTATATTTATCAGCATAGGTAAAAATCCATCTATTGGTTAATTTTCACGTGATGATCAACACCCTGTTAGCCAATAATTTTGCTTTCACGTTACCACAAAATTTAATAACCCTTATTTATAATATTGCTGAAATTACGCATAATTGATAAAGCAAACTTTTATTTTCGTGTTCAACCTGTGAAAATACTTTTTAAGAATCTTTAATTATGTAATAACCTATATAATAATCCATATAATACAGGAATAACTATACAATAACCTATATAATAACCTATACAATAACTACAAAATGTCAAAAAAATACTTGCAATTTTTACCATTACGCCTATTAAAAGAAAAATTCTAATGTACTTTGAGTATTATCAATTTCAGTTGATACAAATCATGCTAGTAAATTTTCCTCTACATTATGAAGTGATCCAGATTGTTGATAACAATTTGAAATATCATATAATGGCTGTTGCATAGGAGGTATTTGAATCCTATTTTCTGCAAAGGCTATTTTATTATTAGTGTAAATTTTAATAAAATTTCAAATTTTAAAACTTTACAGAAGATACCTAATATTTTTTCACTCAATTCAATATCAATTGTTTTATGAATATTTATTGTTTCTGCATTATCAAATTCACAGTCTTCGGACTGTTTCTCGTTCTTTATATCAAATTCATTATTTATATCTTCATCCATATGCAACCGATTGTTATATGACTGTGTTAATTCATCAATAGAAGTAGCTAGATAAGGGAGCTTACACATATTATGTAATTATTATAGGGGGGGAGGGGGGTAGTTAAAATTTTACGTTACACTTATTTAAATCATATGATTTATAAATATTATAATTTGATTGGTTATGAAATCTAACAGGGGGGGGGGGGGGTAAGGTTTATAAGAAAATGAATATTACGTGATATGTGTAACTCCCCTAAGAATAACAATGGTGACATCGAAGACCTAGTTTTTGAAAGCATTCTTCATGATATGCATGGCCGCATATTAATACTTCTCCATGTTCATCTGTAAAATTGGCACAGTTAACATGATCACAAAACTTATTGATACTTGGTGGTACTGTTGAATGATATCCAATAGGTAATACACCAGCAGAAAATCGAGATTCTATTATGTACGAAAAATAATAATAAGTTTTTTTATTAACTTTACCCTCCATTTTTTTTCTATTTGACCATTATTCTGCCATATTCCATCAAAAAAATCTAAAAGAAAAAGGGCAGTTTTTTTTACTAAATTGTCCAGATCTTTTTTTTTATATGGATAGTCACGCTTTGGTGCAAAAGAAGTGTTAAATAGATTATCATGCCGGAAATGATCCAAAAATAAAGCATCACGCCTCAGTGAATCGGCTGTTGATACTTTTGCATTTGTATGTCGTCGTAGTAAGCTATGGAAATTTTCTACAGCATATTCATCAAATTTATTCAAACTATTTTTCAACGTATCAATAATAGGATGCTATGTTTGTTTCCAATAATGAATGTCTGATAGAAATGCCAGTAAGATTTTATCATAATTATGCCGATTAAATCTCTCATTACAGTCCACAAATGAAATGCTGTAGAAATGTACTCTTCAAAATGGTTTCCTCGAAACAAAGTGGCGTAAATATCTAAAGAAGAAGGTATTAAATTATCAAGAAGATCAAGGAATGTTAGATATCCTACGGCCTTTGATAATTTAAAACGTTCTTTTACATATTTTCTAATTAGTTGCCAGCCTGCATGCGCCAAATATAATAGTAAATTTATTCTCCATGGCTTGGGTTTCGCAGCCAACTTTTTTTTCATTCCAAACACCCTTCTATACATTAAATCAAAGAACCCCTAAAACACTAAGAAAACAGATTCTCTAGTGTTAAGTGATAGAAGCAAAGGTCCCAAAAATGGGAGCAGATGAGTAATCTCTCTTGGGATGCTGGAGTTATCCGATTCTAATTTTTTTACAATGGCTTTTCTAATATAGAGCTGACCGGGAAAATCTGCAGGAATAGGAATAACATAATTATTCAAATACGTTTGTATTTCAGGTAATCTATTATGCATTTTAAATACATTAATGTTAGTTAAATTTTATTTTTAATTTAACCAAATGCATTTAGACTAACTCAATAAAGCTCTTTATAGCTTGAAGGTAGTCTTTTGTGTTTTTAAGATTTAATTCGATAAGATCAACAGGTTTTATTTCAGTAAACTTGCGTCCATATCTTTCGAAGAGATCAGCATCATATGAATGTACTATTAATGATTCCAAAAGACTTGACTCATTCGCAGTAGTAATGTCTTGAAATTGAGCCCAATGGGTTTTCAATGAATTGTAGCTCATGGCAAATGAAATCATATAATTTTCCCAAAGTGTTATCTTCAAAATAGAAGCATCAACCCCATTAGGATTATGTATAGAAGTATTACTTGAAGAAATATAGGGAATAGGAGTTATTTTAACATTATTGAATAATATGGTCGCCATATGTGAAATTTGGGAAATTGACGTTACAGATGGGATTCGTGTACCATGAAGGTTATGGTAATCATCAATGCAACCGATAAGAAGACTGTTAGACTATATATATAATAAAATTATGTTAAAATCGCAATTTTTTTTTTAAAAAAAATAATTTTAATTCGAGAATAAACTTACATGACTGTTAATATATGTGCGAACACTAGATTTATGATCATCTGCATTTTTTTTTAACATATTATAAACAGTTTGATACGTTGAACTCATTCCCATATTGGCTAAAGTGTTGATGCCATTTTTTGAGGTTCCAGATCCTACCATAAGAAGTCCTATCACCGTTTTCGTCCCACTAACTTGCTTATTACGTAACGCTGCCATTTGATAGCATAACATCATCACTTTTTGTTTAAGCATTTGTTTTGTTGCATGGTTTTTTTGTGTTGGATTCATAGATTGAAACAAAATATCAAAAAATCCACGCAAATTGATATCCCGACTTTCAATTAACGCCACAAACTTTATTGGATCAAAAATAGGTAAATTGCCTCCCTTTTGGTGTTGATAAAGTATATTGGTCATACGAGCTACTTGATCACCAAAGAACTGTGAAAATCTTACGGGCTCTATTTATATTTAATGTTATTAATAATAATGTTATATACCAATTCTCGTATTTAACATTACCATTAGTTGAAGACTCCTTTAATTTAGTTATATATTCTCCCAATTCTAATTGTCCCTTTAACACGTTGCTCTAAAACTTCTAGATTGTGTGTATTATCTAGCAAATCATGATACACTTCTTCTCTTAAACAAATTCTTTTTGCTCCTTTGTATGATAAATCTTTATCAGCACTTTTTTTACTGTATTTTGATATGTTTCGTTTATAGGAAATAAGTTCATTGTAGTGTTTTATACAAAGTTGATCATCCACTTGCAATTGAACTGTCAATAAAGACACTGTAGGACTGTTTTGCACTTTTGTAAGTGCTTCTAAAGTTAATTTTCGAAACTTTTCATTGGAATTTTGCAGTCCACAAACAGCACAGGGTCCGTTATTTCGCTTGCAAAAACCTCTTGTCATTTGCTATTAAGAGAAGTCTAACCTAAAGTCGGATCTGTTTAAGCTAAAACCGGATCTTGGTTGAGAAAGAGCTGTTAAACTCTCATGTAAATTTTGGATGTATATTGTTATGTAGTGTATCACCACTTTTATATGAGTCTTTTACTCCTTTTTTTAAAGTAACGCGTTACATATATTTGTCGATCACATAAATTGAATCACATGACTGATAAATCAGCCAATAACACGGATCTTTACCTATGCTATATTTATCAACAGGGCGGACATCTCTATTTTATCACGATTTTGCCGATCATTTTGCCGATCATTTGTCGATCATTTATTCAATCATATCACATAAGAAAAATACTGTTATCAGTTATTTTTTGCAAAATTTACATATTAATGTATACTAAAATTTTAAGAATAGCTTAATTTTACTTCAGAATTATAGTATATTAATTTTTACCTAAATCAGAATATTATTAAGCAATTTTACTAATGGAAACTTTTTATAATTTAATGAAAATAAGTATTTTTATTAAAATTAAAATAAAATAAAGGATTTTTATCTATCATTTACATATTATTATAGTTTAACCATATATTATATTGAATTTCATATTGATTATTTATATTATATTCTTCTTGTTCTAAAAGACTATCAATATTTTCATCATCATAATCTTCATCTAAACCTTTATCTTCTGTAAATTCAGATATTTCATTATCTTTTAATGGTTTAAATAATCTTTTATTCAAACTAGTAATATTTGTTTTAATGCTTTCTGATAAATAATTAAAGCAATATTTACACTTTTCATCAAGTAGACTTAAGCATTCTTTATGATAGCTATGGCCACATATTAAAATAATTTATTATGAATTTGATGATAGACAATTTTCTGCATCACAAATTTTATCATTATCAGGTATATTTGAAGTACTCCAAGCTAAAGGAAAAAGCTTAACATTTACATTTCTATTATTAAAACTTGGAAGTTCAAACATATTATTATTGTTATTATTACTTGATTTTCCAATATTATGATAAATTATATCAAAAAGAGATAATAAGAATAATGAAACTTTCTTTTCTAAAGATATTAATTTAACCTTTGAAATATTTGTATTTCTTGTGTTAATAAAAGTATTTTTAAATCCATCATCATTTCTTTCAATATCAATAGTTTTTGCTTTTTGTATAATTTGTTTATCAATATTTGATTCAGCTGTTTGATATCTAAGAGAACTATGAAAATTTTCAACAAAATAATCATTAAAAATTGGTAAATTATTTTTTAAAACATCTAGTATTGGATGATCATTTAATGTCCAATAAAACACATCACTTAAAAATATAAGTGGTGCTTTATTATAATTATGTCTATGCAATCTTTGAAATAAAATCCAAATTTTTATAATACTTTCTAAATATCCTTCAAAAAATCCACATCTAAAAAGTTTAGTATATATATCTAAAGTAAGTGGTAAAGAATTGTCTAATAAATCTATCATCATTAAATATTCAACATCTTTTATATTTCCAAAACGATTAATAATTAAATTGCGAATATTTTTCCATCCATAAAATGTTAAATTTAATATAAGATTAATAAGTCTTGGCTTTGGTTTTTGTGCTAAAATCTTGTTAGCTCCAAAGAGATCATGATATATCATTTCAAAAAAGAAATGATATTGTTGAAATAATGTTTCTCTGCTATTTAAAGAAATATGTAGTGGACCAATCATAGGAATTATACTTAATATTTGAGGTGAAATTCCAGAATTTTCTTTTTTATTAAGTCTTAATGTAATAGCTCTTCTTAAATTTACTTGACCAGGCCAATCACAAATTGTAGGTATTACAAAATTATTTAAATAATCCTCTTGTTCTATTTTTTCAAATACTTTAAATAAAATATTTGAAGATTCAATATAATCCTTTGTATTGTGCAAAGGATGTAAAATAAAATCCACCAACTTACTATTTTTCATTGATCTTAGTTCTTGTTGATTTTGAACACGTCCATCATAATTATGAACAGTAAGAAATTCCAATTTATTTTCATAAGAATCATCAGATAAATATTGCTTCCACATTTCATTTTGTTGATAATAACTTTTTCCTAATTTACTCATGAAGCTAACATCAATATAATCTATAATTAATTTAAAATCAACACCTTTAGGATTATGAATTGGAATTCTGTTTAATGAGTAATAAGGTATTTTAGGAATATTAGAATTTGAATTTAATAAAATTGTTACAAAGTGATTAATGTCATGTGTTTTTAATAGAGTTGGTTGATTTCTTCTATGAATATTATGATAATCATCAATATTAAGTATAAACATATTTTCAATGTTTTGTAAACAATAGTCATTTACAGTATACTGATGATCTTCTGAAATATAAGTTTTTTGTCGATTTACTGTTCTTCGAGATACTGATAATCCTATATTTGCAAGTGTATCAATAGAAGAAGCTGATGCTCCAGAAGTTTCTAAATATGATCCAATATCTGCTTTAATTCCATTTATATATTTGTTATTAATACTAGCTAAAAAATAACATAAAGAAACTAGTTTTTTCTTATTATTATTATTTGTTTTATCAGATTTTGTATTAGGATTAGTTCCCTTATATAATTCATCAAAAAATCCAATTAAATCTGTATCTGCTTCTTCTAACATAATTTTAAATTCATCAGGATCATAAATTGTTTTTTGTTTTAATACTTTCTTTGATTTTTATAAAGAATGTTAGACATTTTTTTAATTTTATCACTTAAACTAATTTCATTTGAAATTGTTAATTGTGTTATAATCTCTTGATAATCTGATTCAAACTGCTTTAATTCATCTCCACTGTATAAAACATCTTTTCTAAATGAATAAGCATGATTTCCTATATTTAATATATTATTATCATTTTCTTTTTTAGAAATTGGTGCATTATATTCTTCTAATATATTATAATCAGGATCTTTATCTGTCCTTTTTCTGCATAAGCTACAAATTTTAGCAGTCTCATCTAAATTTAAAATTAACATCAATCTCTTTGGAACCTTTTCAAGATTAAGGTTTTTTGATCTTTTATTTGTATTTTTTGATTGACTTTTATATTCATCATGCTTTGGATGAGAGCAAGTTTCATTATGTTTAAGGTTATGAGCTTCATTAATAATAAATTTATTATAGTGAGTTTGACATAGTTTCATGCCAACTAAAATAATTTCTTTATTTGTTATTGGAATTTTTGTATTATTAGTAATTTGCTTAATTGCTCCTTTGCAATCAGTTGAATTAAAACTGCAAGTAGAATCTGTTGACATTTTATTGAATAATTTATTCAAAACTTTTATATTAAATTCAAAAAAAGTGTTGTTTTTTATTAAGTTAAAAAAAAATAATGCTGTTTTATATTATATTTAAATTAGATAATAATATTTTATATTAAAATTGATACAATTTTTATAAGTATTTTCTGTAAATTTTAAAAACTATTTATAAAAAAATGAACAATATATATAAAATTCAATTATTTTACTTTATTCTCTATTTATTATAAATGAATTAACCCTTAAAACAGTTCATAAAAACTATACCAAAAATTAGTCTTATTAACCTTAAATAATTGCAAGTATTTATTTAACAATAACTTCTGGGTTATCAAAAATTATCCAGGTTTATTTTAGCTACAGATTCTTGAATACCTAAATAATATACTATAAAAGTTTCAAGTTTCGCCCGAACATCTGTGGCTTCGCCCGAAGCTTCAAAGTCAAATTAGCAGATGATCGGCATATGATTGGTAAATACTATAATTATTGAAAATTTTGGCTCAAAGCTAACTTTGGCATTACATTTTTTTTTGCCACAAAATTTTTATAGTATATTTTTGATAACCTAAACTACCAAATAAAATAATTAGTGTAATTTTTTTGAGCAAATATGGCTTTGCCCGAAGCCTCAAAAAAATGGGATAATCAATATATATATGATCGGCAAATGATCGGCAATGTGATATTTAGCATGTCCGCCCTGTTATATTTATCTGAGGGACAGTTTTTTTTTGCCTCACAAAATTATTTTTTCACTTCCCTTTAAATGTCACCGGACACGTGGGGGTGGAATTTTAATTATAAAAGTGTCGGTGATACTGGGGTAAATGCTTTAGACGTCCCCCAAAAACATCACAGGGTAGGGTGGTAAGATTTTCCGAGTGAAAGTATCACGGTCACGGTTTCAGTTACTTTTTCAAATTCTTCAAATTCTTTCTTTCATATGTATTTTCGCGTCATTTTATTTCTAGTTTACACGTAAAAATGATTTCATTCTTAAATTTTCCAACTACTCGTATTCCCGACACTTTATCCATATCTTTAGTCCTTTTATTTTTAACGGGTGTAGTTACTACTCTTGTAATAATTATTTTAGGTATTTTTCTGATACCTAAAGATCGTGTGTGTAGTCGAACCGCGGTATATTCCCAGCCGCAGAAAAAAATTTGGAATACACTAATAAAATTTGGATCCTACCCACAATGGAGATCCAACGTTATAAAGGTTGAAATTAACCAACCGGGACATATTCCACCCGATGGTTTTGAGTGGTTTAGGGAATTTACACCACTCGGAAACATAAAGTTTCGTATTGTAGAACGTTGGGAAAACAAATTATTAAAGAGAGAGGTACTGTTGTAATTTTGATCGATCTTTTTTATTTTTCATTAACTCGAACTATTTTTTTTTTATAATTGTTAATTAGATTGTACGCGAGAAAGGTGTTCATTGCGGCAGTTGGACGATTGAACTTGAAGAGATAAGCGAAAACTCTACGAGAGTTACCATTACTGAAAAAACTAGTGTTCATAATGTTTTATACGGAGTAATGGGATTGATTACAGGATATAATCAAACAATTGATCTATTTCTTACGGATCTTGGTGCAAAATTTGAACAACAAGTAATAATTACGGATGAAACAAGAAGCTGAAAAAAAAAGAATCCACGAACCACGAAAGATCAGTTACTTTTTAATAATATTATAATAGTGATGAAAATGAAGGAAATGATATCATGGTAATCAATGTGATTGTATATAGCATAATCTCCAAGAAATATTGACATTCGACTTATAATATAATTTTTAATATTTCCTTACTCTTAAAAGAGAATATAAAACTATCTTCAGTAGCGCCAAATCTACCATATGATTAGGTAACAAATAAACATGAATAACATAGATGATTTTCATACTTGTCAGCTTATAAAAATATTTTTTTTTTCTTTTTGTCCTTTTTGCTATTTTAAAGTCTTACCGTGTGTATTAGTATGACATTTTTACGTTAACAGTTGCTTTGTGACGACTCATATCTTATATTCTTGAACACCTTAAAATTTTATTAAATTTTAATATTATTACAACCTTCTTTACAATATAATGTCTTTCTCAAAACCCGTCACTTTCCTCCTTCAAAAAACTCCTTCCTGGCCTCCCTGAAAAAACTTCACGTGACGAAACCAGTAGATAAGATCAAGATCTTTCTTTTTTGAACTAGCCGATCCTTCTTCAAACACTAAGTCACTAATGATATTCATTTGAGAATATGATACACACAAATGATTATCACATTAACACTTCCCCAATCCGGTACAAATCAACGAGCAGACTCCCCAACATAAAATTCCAAATCAGCAAAATGTTCACGCATTTTTTTCCTTTCAAAAGTGCTTCACGACTTTCACGACGAATACAAAGTAAATATTACGACATGATCAGGTCGAAATTACGATAATCAACCAACGAAAATTCTCCACGGAACAACAAATTATCAAAAACCTTTTTTAACTTCACGTATCGATTTTATTCTGGAATTTTTGTTCCATGTAATATGCTTTAACTTCTAAGACTCTGACTATTCCTTGTGATTGCACAATACCATCACCTTTATCATCACGGCAATGATAAAATCTCCCATGCTAACCCACTACATCAAAGATGGGCGGTGAATCCCGTTAAAACCGTCTACTCTCGACGTCGCATGTAGTCAAATATCAGGCTAATGGACGTCAATTCTTTTTTAATCACAACAAACGTTATATTTATCGTAAAAGATTTGGTGAACTTCGTCATTCGTGAAAAGACAACGCGTTAGATTTGAAAGACGTTGTATACGTATTTTCCTTAGTCAACCTACAATACTTAAAAATCCCAGGTAGAACACAAACCGGCTATGGCCAAGAAACATCGTTTCCTTTTTTTAAATTCACAAATTATCAACAAATCCATCACTCATCTTAAATACAAAAAATCCGACACTCTTCCTCGTGAGGAGGTTTACAAGTTCAAATTATCTAGAAACTACATTCAATCAAGAACAAACTTCTGCTAGTATTCTAGCACCTCAACCATTAGATACACAAACTCCGGTCTTTACTTACGACCAAATACCTTTTCAGAACACTCCTGTTGAACCTACAAGTGAAGTAAACCCCGCTCCTGATTTCGATATTCCAGGGGACCTAAAGCCTTTTATACCAGCTGATGGTCAACTATATCTCAAGAAAAGTCGAAAAAAAAGAATTCTCTTAGAACCTGATAGTAAACAATGGTATGCCGAGTTACGCAGACTAAGAGATTCCCACGACGACGTGAAAATATTGATCGATTAGAAAAGAGAAAAGCAGCTTTACTCGGCACCTCCGTCAAAAGATCCGATCTACGTGCAGCTATGGCACGTGATCTAACAACATATCAAGATGACTTCATACTACGAACAACGTAACAAAATTACCCGCGAAACTGGCGGAATTAGAGTCACAATACAAAATTTTAAATTGGATTATTTTTCCATTTTGACGCCAATGAAGCTCATTATCGCTGCAAAGGTTCTACTTCGGAAGAAGCAAAAGAACTTGAGAAACGCCCACGCAAACGAAATGTGGATAAGTCCACCAATTTAGATTCGCATAAAATCGTCCACCCGGACAAGAAAGCACGCCCTTCGACAGAATTTTTTACTGGCTCTCAGTTGGAAATGCTCTCGTTTTTACTAAAGAAAATTAATTTAGAGCCGAAACATTTATTTTTTTACCTAGTAGTAATTAGAATACTCCTTTTTACACTACATCATTAGCATTACAAACAATTTAGAATAGTGTGAACCATTCCACTTCTGACAGTATTGATAAGTGGCGACCTTGTGCCGAAAGCAAAATACGGATCCTTCTTTTTTTGTAGGGTGGTTGTTCTCTCTTTTTCTTTTGTATGGCTTCCGGGTTATTTTTCTTTTTTTTAATTTGATTAACTAGCGTAGTCCTACTTTCTTAAATAATTCCGAACGAAGGGTGTGGTCCTGCTTAGATGGGATGAAAGTTAGAGATCTACACATATAGACTGTTTAATTAAGTACTCTGGTGCTAAATACATGTTATTTGTAATAGACTTTAATTACCACTCTTGAAATAAAATAAATAAAATAAATAAATATATAAAATTTTTAAAAAGTTTACTACATCTAATATCGAGATTTTATAAGATTTATTAGCAAGTGAACTGGGGGAATAAAAAAAGTTCACTATAAGCCAAATTTACTATAACGAGCTTCACTATAACGAGCGTTGACAGTATAGTGGTATTTCTTTATTAATTATTATTATTAACTACTTGCATTAATAACAATTCATAATACAATTCATAATTGAATAATATAAATTGTGGATCACAAAATATTAAATAAAAAAGATCAAAGATTAAAATAAATGCATATCGGATATACATCATATAATTCATATATGGTACAGACTTTATAATTTAAGATCAGTTTTATCTTTGAATCAAGATGAAAAAAAAAATATCCTTTCGTTTAAAAAAATTTGAGATAATGACAAAATATAATAATGTTAACCAACAAGTTAAAAATGATTTTAATAAAAAAAATACCAAATCTGAAAAAATATTCTACCATTTTTAGCATTCATAATATTTGATTTATTATATACAATATATAATTCATTATACTTCGTTTTCACATAAATCTGCACAATATTCAAGTGGTATATCATACGAAACGTATAAATATGGGATATCAAAATGTGAAGAAATAAAAAGGATTAAACCCGATAACAATCATATCCAGAATAGGAAATCCTAGATTTGTTCCTGGAACTAAAAATGTTTTACTAAAAAATGCTAGAATATTGGATGGCATTGGTGGAGATTTTATCGGTGATCTAATATTAAAAGATGGTATTATTCTAAGTTTGAAAGAGATTAAGCGAAGGATTAATGTAACTGGTGATACTGTCATGGCCAAATTTAAGAGATACAGATGATGGTAACGAAGAAACAGATCCACTTATTAGTATTAAATTAAATTATTTCTTTTTTTAAATTAAATTATTTTTCTTATTTTTTTTTTAAAAAAAACAAAAATTGATCCGAATTTTTTATTTTAAATAGGTTCGTGCGAAGGATGCGATAAATCCAAGTGACCCTGGTAAAGTTACTTTAATAGTGTTTTTTTCTTTATCTAAAATACATTCATATTATTAACTTTTCCATGTGGTATAGCAATTAGTGGAAATAACAACATCATCAATGTTGAAATTTAATGGGGGGGAGAGTGGATATGTAATAAAAATGCGACCAGTTACAACATTATCAGTAGAAGATATGGGAATAAATTATGGTATTAATCCCGAAGAAGAAAAGGAATGGAGATGGTTAAAATTTCTACTAATGAACAATTAAATAACCCATTTCCCGAAGATTTATAATATGACAGTCTAATTGCTTTATTTAGATGCTATAATTGCTATGAGGTGATTTATGTGTGAACTTTTTTTTTATCGTGTAAATATTGTGTGAAGTTGCTAAAAAATTTTGTTCCCTTTTGATTTTAGACGTTTGATACCGAAACTATGATAAGAATTCATTAGAATTTAATTTTACAATAACAGCACCATGCATTAGATGCATATCGTATTCCAGACGTAATAAAAAGAGCAAGTTCACAGATTACTACAGCAACATTTTCAGATTTATGGGGATATAAAAAAGAAGCATTTCAAGCAAGTACGCGTTCACCAAAAATATTAGCAGACGCTGGTATACCTGTAGCAGTAAGTCAGATCATCTTGTAACAAATGCACAATATTTAGCATTTGAAGCAGCAAAAGCACATCATTATAACTTGATGAGAAATTAGCCATAGCATCAGTTTATTGTTGTGTGGGATTCTCACCTACTTGATTTGAGGGCTACCCCATTAGAAGTTTATATCGACGGTATTCCCCAATTTGATACTACTCCTGTTTCTGTTTTTACAAATTCTACTAAAAGGATCATTTTTCTATGAAGAATGATAATACAGGGGAAAGAACCAGTGTTGTTAAATTGCCATATCATTTGCCCATTTTTCAAATGACATTTGTCATTTCTCATACATTTTCATAGTAAAATCGATGTCATTTAATATCATTTCAATGTCATTTCTGTGTCATTTGACAACACTGGAAAGAACAGCATCATCTGTTTATATTATAAAGAATATTGAAAAAGTCTTTATAGATGTAGATACTATTATTGAATCTAATTCATCGTTGAATGGTAAAAATATTAATATTAGCATAATATTAAAGATGGTTTGGTAGAGACTTAGAGTTCATTGGCACTAATTGCACAGAAGTTATTAGCTTAAATTGAGGATATATACTTCCAGGAATGATAGCAGTTGGTACTTAGTTGAAATTGATCAAAAAGCGATAACGTCAGATGGATTTGCTCCAATTATAGTTAATTTAGACAGTAAACATAGAGTAATAAAGCTATAGATGTACTAAAACTTGATAGTAAACCTTTAAATGTTACTTATAAAGCTGATGTACTTACTTCTATTACAGCTCCATTATCATCAGCTGTAATAAGTGGTACATAAACCTGCTAATAATAAATTTTGTGATGCAAAAAATTGTTTATTACTTAATAATATAGATTCATTTAATGGTATTGTTTTGATTTGTAGGTATAGTTTTCATAAAGAATGTTTAGCTTTATGCAATGGTAAATATAATAATTGTTTTAATTATTTATCATTTGGAGTTCAAAAAAATATTAGTGTCTTAATAGCAAAATTAACTACTCCATTAAAAGATAATGAAATATCTTTAGTTGAAAAGAAAACAAAGGTGAAAGTAATGATGAAAATATACAAGTACTTTAGAACAAAATATAGATAATCAATTTGAAATTTTATATTAACAATAGTCAAATTATAAAAATTTATAATTTATTTAAATAAAAGTAAGTTTATACATTTTTATTAAAACTTGAAGTCACTACTAAAAAGTTTTATTTAATAATAATGCAATTCTAATAGAATTTATTAACTTGCAGTGAGTTTTATCATTAAGCTCAATACTAATGTATAAAATTTCCAATTAACTTAATAAAACAATATTTTATTAAAATTCAAAAAGTTACTACTAGTAGAAGTTATTCAATAATAATGCAATCTTAATAAAATTTAATATGCAGTAAATTTAAATAAATGTTGGCTATTTGAGCACATATTATTATGTAAGATTTTAGCTAATTTATTATAGTAAAGTGATAAATTGAATAATTGATCGATAAATGATTATTAAAATTGTTAAAATGATAAAATAGTAATGTTTGCTATGCTTGTATATAGTGTATAAAAATGTGTACTGTATTTTGTGACCATAGTACTTTCTATGCACAGTATCCTACACAAAAGAACTTCCATTTTTTACCAATTATATTATTTAAAATAATTTAATAAATATCTAGGTATTATATATGATAAATACCTAATTATTATATGTTTTATATATATCTACTAATAATAAAAACTCACATAATGGTGAAAGTATAAGGTTAAAACCTCTGAAATCTGTATCATTCTCAGGATACTGTGACCTTCATTATATAATACTACAGTATATTGATATTAAAAATAAATGCATATAGTAATGGTATTTTTTAATCAGTAAACATAATATTGCAATTATCTAACATATAAATAATACTAATACTAAATCAGTTATAATTTAATCTTAAAGTTCCAAATTTATAAGAAAAGAAAAAATGTTAGTAAAATATTCCCAATAATAATAAATTGAAAGTTTTATAGTAAAAATTATGAAACTTATCCTTTCGATTCTAAAAACTTTAAAGATCTAAATTTACAAAGTACAAACTATAGCCTACAAAAAAAAATAATATAAAAAAAAATAAAATAAGTTTTGTAATAATAATCTGATCTGATCTTTCAAATATCTGATCCAAAGCCTACAAAAAAAATAATAAAATGTTTCAATCAAATAAAAAAAAATAAATAAAAAATCAAAATTTTTGTAATAAAACTTATCATTTCAAATTTCAAATTTCAAATTACCAGAACTTATAAAAAAAAAAGGAAAAAATTAATAAATTTAACAAATCTATATGAATAAGTAGAAAAAATTAAAATTAATAAAAAAATAAAAATAAAATAAAACAAATAAATATCTAAAATTTACCATCAAATCCAAAACCTTAATTAAAATAAATCTACAATTATTTTAATTTTCCATTCATCCAATATACCAATAATCCTAAAACTACAATAAAAAAATAGTAAGAAAATTAGTTAACATATTTTTAAATAAATAAATTAAAAAGTGAAGCTATACTAAACTTAATATTAAAATTAGCCAGATAAACAATAATAGCTATTTAATAAAACTATTATTCCAATTGAATGAATTTGTATAGTAATTGAATATTTTTTTTTGCATTTATGATAATTTTATATTATATTTAAATTCTAATTTAAGTATATTTTAAGTATAATTTAAGTATTTGCCTATTTGAGCAAAAAATATATATTAAAAGTATATTTTAAGAGTGTTTTAAGCATATTTTAGATATATTATAAGTATATCACAAATTAAAATTGATATTTATTTTAAGTATATTTTAATAAAATTTTAAGTATATTTTAAGTATAAAGACTTTTTATAGGAATTACTATTTAACTTATATTTTATATAGGATGATTAGACATATGAAACATCTATGACATCTATAATTATTATAATAAATGTTAATTAATCAGTTATAATAGAATTAGCTGATAGTACTTAATAGTATAATAAAAGTATAGAATATAGAGAAAGAATTTTATATACATATATAATTTTCAGAAATATTGGAAAATAATAAGTTAATTGAATTTTATTTCAGATGGATGTTAATTTCTGATGCTAATCAGCTGATGATTATATAATATATATAATTAATATATATAGGATTTATTGAAAAAAAGTCAAATTTTACTTATGAAGAATCAATTTTAATTAATTGTTTAGTTGTGAAACTATATTGAAATATTATGTAAATAAAATAATTTAAGTGGACTTTGTAAAAAAAATCAATCCATTTTTTTTTATTCCATTTTTTTTCTGTAAAAGGCTTATATTTTTGGAATTAATAACAGAATTTATCAAATTATTTGTATTTTCCATGAATGGATTTATAAAAGGCTTATTTTTACAGAGTTTTTACAGAAATAATAGATAAAATTTTTTATAGGAAGGATGATTGCTAAGAGTTTTATAGGAAACAAAAAACTGAAATTGAAGCTAACTTATAATAGTTGATGATTATTTATATTTAGCAACAGTTAAGATAAAGTTGGGACTTAAAAAAGAAAAAATTGGTTAGAACTTTTAAATATACAAGATATTAAAGAAATTTTTTTAAAAAAAATTTTTTAAACTTAAAATTCTTAATTTTTTAGCCAATTGAATAAAATAATAAAAATATTGATTTATCAGAAAATAAGAATAATATTAGAAAGAATTATTTTATATTAATACCAGATAATAGATAAATTAATTATATTTTTTAAAATTAAACCTAATTTATTTATTTTATTTAATTGTTAAGAATTACCATTATTATATATATTATTAATTTAATAGAATTTCAGTATATTTTAGTACTAAATATAATTACAGTGCTTTATTTATAATTCTAATTTTTTTTTTTAAAACTAAGCCAGATTCAGTAATTCTGCATAACTATTAACCTCAATGTTTTAAAGGGTTGTTAATATTTAGAATCAATGGAAGGATTGATATTATATCAATAATTTTATTTTAATTAATTCATCTTTTTTTTTATTGTAAATATTCTAAATTTATTTAGTTTTTAGTTTTAATTAATTTATTTAATTAGTTCGTATATTAATTAATATTTAAATTTTTGCCCTTATTTTATAGTTTTTAAAAATATTTTGATATAACAGCAAAATTTACATAAATTGTTTATTCATTTGTATCATATTTTTATAATTTTTTGAGGGTGAGGTAAATGAATAAATTAAACAGTTAATTAAAAAAATACATAATGGGCTAATAATCACTGGATTATAATTTGTTGAGTCAATTTAAAATGTTTATTTAAGTATAAATACAAATTAACAGATTTTAAAAAACAATTAGGGATGAAAAATTTGAAACATTTTTGGTTTATTTAAAATGAACCATATATTATTTCTGGTATTTAAATATATTTACATCAATCCACTTTTTTTTTCACCTTATAAAAAATGTTTGTCTGATAAATATTTAGAAATCAGAATAGAGCTAATTTTCTGGATACTTGCACGCTATTATACAATATTTGTTACAATTTAATATAAGATGCGAAGATTGAGAATTTTTGACCATATAAAAAACGTACAATATTATGATGAATGTCCAATAAGTGTCAAGTAATAAATGTTCAGAACAGGTCAATTTTTTGAACAAAAAACTGAATAATATTTGGACAATATTTTTTATAGGGCCATAAAATTTAGTATTATTAGATTTATTCTATATAGTACGCTTAGACCACTTCAAGCTAATTCTTTATTTAACATAATATAGGAGTCTCAATTTAGGAAGAAAGAGGACAAAAAATAATATATAAAATAAAATACATAGCCAGAATTACCATTAATTTTGGCCAAAATTTTGATCAAAAGAAAGAGCAAAAATTTTGGATGATAATTCTGGTCAAGACTTAAAGATTTATCTAATTTCAGCCTAAATTACATGTATTTTTTTTATATAAAAAATCTAAAAACAGGGGAGGGAGATAGGAATTGGAAAAGATTCGATTAAAATCGTATCTATTGAAAATTGACAAGAATCGATTTTAAATCAATTATCAAATAAAAATCAAATCTATTTATTGTGGCGCAGTATCGTTAATAAATGTAACTACCCCAGTGGCACCGACAAATTTTAGCGATCACGTGATCGATTTCGCAGATCATTCCTAAAATGGATAAGTTAATTTTAACGAAAAAATAAAAAATAAAAATAAAACTTGATAACAAATATCATACATTTTTTAAACTTACAAGAAATGTGTATTTTTGCCCACTCTACAAGTTTACCTAGGTGATAAAAGTAGGGTTCGGATATGGATTTTGACTTTTTATATGATGATTCGTAAATAATTAATTTTACAAAAATCTGTATCCAAAACCTACCTTTATTGCCTAAGTAAACTTGCAGAACGAGAAAAATTAGATATAGTGTGTGAGTTTTAAAATGACATAATGTCTGGGTTAAGTTTTATTTCAAAAATAAAAAGAAAATTTTTTTTCGTTAAATATGCTTGCCATTTTTGGAGATGATCATCAAAAAATCGATCACGTGACCGCTAAAATTTGTCGGTGCCACTGGGGTAGTTAATAAATGTTTATTAATGATACAAGTTAGCATTTTGCAGTATTAAACAAGGAAGTATTATGTCATTACGTGATGAAGCAGATGAACTCTTTGTTAGAATAATATGTATTATATCATTTGTAATCAAAATATCAAAAATTTTTTTTAAAGTAACTTTTAAAATGTAATGAAATTTTTATTTGCAAACTAAATGCTTACACATTTATAATGATAATAATAATAATTTATTAATTAAAGATACATTTTATTGATTAAAAATATAAATATTAACAATTTTTATTTATTTATTTATTTATGGAAATAACAGAAATAATGAAAATAAAATGAAGAGAATGTGCAATAACAAAAAGAAGAGTAAGAAACAAAATATAATGAAAAAAATAATGAATAAAGATCAACAAAAGAAGTGAAGGGAAGAAGACGAAAATAAATGAAGAGGAATAAAAAGTAATGAAAGAAACAAAGGTGGAGTAAAAAAAAATGAAAGAAGCAAAAGAGAGGTGAAAAAGGAATAAAAAAAACAAAGGGGATAAAAAGGAACGAAAAAAATGAAGGAGTGAAAAGGAATGAAAAAAACGAAGGGAAACGAAAGGAATAAAAGAAAATGAAGGCCTTTATAACATATTTTCAGTCCACTTAAAGACAGAAAAAAATTTGCCAACTTCTCTGTCAATTTCTAATCATTTGCATACACGATATAAAACACGGGGAGTGAAAAGGAGTGAAAGAAACGAGAGACGAGCGAAAAGGAACGAAAAAAAATGAAGTGGAGTGAAAAAGAAATGAAAAATTAAGGAAATAAAAGTAACAATGGAAACAAAAGATAAAAAAATAGTAGGGAATAAAAAAATGAAGGAAACCAACTGACCAAATAAAAACCATAAAATAAATAAAATATGATAGACAAAATAAAAAAAATAATAAAAAAAATAAAAAAAGAAAGAACACACCGAGAAGAACTAAGGACCTAAAAGAAAACAAAATAAAGTTAAAAAGGAAATGTAAGGAACAAAATATAAGAAACGAAGTGTAAGAGACAAAATAAAAAAAAAACAAAAACTTCAAAAAATCGTGACTATGTAATACTAAACACACCTTAATTGCAAAGAGCAAAAGACTGAAAGGAGTAAGAACTTAAAGAGAATAAAATAAAGTTAGCAAGAAATAAAATATAAAAACAATAAAAGAAAAAAAAAGAAAAACATACCAGCTGAGCAAAGGGTTTAAAGTTGGGAAAGTACTAGAAATAATAAACAAATAAACATTTATTGATGATAGCGTAATCGCGTAACCAATCAAAAACATGGGTGTGATCGGTGAATTTGACATTCTCAAATTATATTACTTTTAATTGAATAAATTCATTAAAATATAAAAATTCTATTATTATAAATAATCTTTTAAGTATAATTATAAATTTGCACCGTAATTTGTATTTTTTGTGAAATATAAATTCGATTAGTTTTGATTATCAAAAATTGAAAATCGAATCTTAAAATCGATATTTGTGAAACGATTAATCGTGATTAATCGATTTTAAAATCGATTCCAATAATGGGAATCAATTCCAATCCCTAGAGGGGGGTTATATTAAATGAAAAATTGAATTGGTGCAGCCTTATAAGGCCATTTATTAACTTAATAAAGTAGTTTAAGATGATAAATGTTAATTATCAGTATTTTTTATAGCAAAAATAGTAAAATAGAACTTTTTATTTTTTTTTTTACTTCCTTTGTTCAGGAGCATGTACTAACGTTCTTTTATTCTTTTTTTTTTGTAGGAATGATACCTTAAAATCTTCAGAAACAAAATGTTAATGGCTATCTTATTCTTGTTTTATTTTCATTAATCTGCTTAGATGTTATTTTATTTGATATGTAATCGATATCATTATCTATAGTCTTGCTTTATTTGTTAATTCTATTCATTTTTGGTAGTGTTGGGATGTAATTTACCCTTAACCTCATCAATTATATTCATTCTAAAAAAAAATTTCTTTTTCTTATAATAAAATTAAAAGATGAGCCAATCAAAAATTCGTATTTGTATGTCATATGATTTGTATTTCACGTGGGATGCACAGTGATGCATTTAGCAATTTTTTAGTGTACATTACTCCTGATTTATCATAAAAATCTATTGGTTTAAATTTTCTTTGTATTTATTTACAAGGATTTTCGTATAAGTTAAATCCTCGATGAGATGACAAATTTTATTGATATTTGTAACACTAATTTTATGACGTTCTTTAGTTTCATTGATTAAAAAGGTTTGAAATTTTAAACCGAAACAATAAAAGACTCATACCAATGAAAGTTGCATTTGAAAGAAATACCTTGTTTAATAAACTTTCATCATAAATGTATTAAAGTTTAAACTTTGTGAGATAGTCAGATAGTACAAATACAATATGATCTTCCATTCAAATGGATTGATGATTGGACAATAGTGATGGCATTCGGCTAATTTAATTTCTCCTTTTTGTTCATAAAATTTATTTTTATGGGTTGTCGTCTAAAAATTTATTCTAGATAATCTATCTCGTATATCGGATCAGTCCCGAAAAATTCCTGAATCCTGATTGTAATTTTGTATGAATGATAAAAGATTATGCATATCCATACTGTACTGTAGGAAATACGACTGGTCCAGAAATTTGAAATTCTTCTTGTTTAATAAATTCCCGATCCTGTAACCTATTTTTGGGATTATCGGAATTGTCAGAAATAATAGACTTTCCGATTTTTGTGAGATAAACATATGATATAAGCTTATAACCTACCTATTGATTATCTATATTTGAATGACTCATATTATTTTGTTTAGTTAATGATGATATTTTTGGCCTAGAAATATGAATCTTGAATGCTTATTCATACTATTCATACTATAACTGGTCCATTTCGTTATTGAATATAATAAATGTTTCACCATATGAATTTCGAAGTACACGAATCCATTTAGATGAATTGCTGCTGAATTCGGTTAATTAATATATACTTCATTCTTCTTGTGATCTATATTTGGAATAATTTTTTAAAATAACGCGGTAATTCCGATTGTGATGAATTAAAGGAATTCTTTATTTTATTTAGCGATTATCAGTTATAATAATTTATTGAAATATGTAACTTAAATGATTAAATTTATTACGTTACTATTTTGATTGATAATTTCCTTTATAGTCCCTGTAATGAAAGATAATATCTATTGTACTTTAAATTCGAAACCTAAATAACCCCTCGCTGGTTTGTTTAAAGGGGTAATGTAATTATATTAATTAATTAAATTTGGTAACAACATGAAATTATAAGTAAATTTAAGATATATAAACCATGAAAAAATTTCTTTGTGGATTTCTATAAAATTGACAAAAATAAATATTAAAAATATTAAAAATCATCAAATTATTAAATCACTAAAACCAATGATTAACAAAATCATTAAAATCATTACATTTTATAAACCTCCTTCTTTAATCACTGACAAAAAACGTCCTCAAGAAGGCAACATGAAACGACATACACTAAATTCGTGGATAATTGGGGCACGGCACGCGACATATAGCGTGCCGTGTCATATTTAAAATATTATCCCCAAGAAAAAGCGGTGGGGAGAAGACGCGGGGAGACGCGCGTTATAAGTAAAGTCACGGGCCGTTCAATATGCGCGTTATAAGTAAACGGCCCGTGACTTGATTATGGAGAAATATACGGGGGTGGATTTAAGATTGGGGATAATCTTAAATTTTTTTGGTCCATCACTTCAATTTAAATAGTTGTATCTAATCATGTAAATTTAAATATTTGTCTTAAAATATATCTAATCATGTAAATTTAAATATTTGTCTTAAAATATATCTAATCATGTAAATTCAAATTTTTGTCTTAAAATAAATCTAGAATTCTTTAAAAATAGTGTTATTATTGATTACTGTTTCTAAAATTCTTTAAAAATTATCAATAAAGTTTGATTCAGCTTTAATAATGATTGGTTTTTTAATTGAAAACATGTATTTATAATTTAATAAGTTTTGTAATATTATATACATTAATCGTAATATAATCTGTTTTATTGAAAATATCATTTCAAGTAACATGAAGCTTATCTAATTTATTAGGATTATTCCTAGTTCGGACACAATAAATTGACTAATTTAGAATATGACATGTTACAATCGTTACATTGGCATTTGTACGAAATAAATTTTTAATTCCACGAATCTTTCACAGTCAGATGGGACGATACCACTGATCAACATTTTCACAAAAAACGATTTGTCAGTAATTTCAATAATCATTATCCTTATTTAAATTTCATTACGGAATTTAAAATCTTAGGAAAAAATTTGATTTCCGATACTCCGATAAAACTTTGATTAATGAAAGAGTTTAATTTAAATTAATCAATATAACCAGTTTTCGCGTTGAAAATTGAAATTAATATTGTTCATAATATGCAGTGTTACCTCATTAATAATTATCGTTCAAATTTGTACTTCGTTACTTCTCGGTCATTAACATTCCTATTCTGAAAAATAAAGTTTTCTTATCTGATAAAACCTCCTAAAGTGTATTTTCATAGTATCCAATTTTATTTGTAAAATATTTCATGGAAATTATTACCTTAAATTAGATATCACAACTAATGATATGTAAATAATGAATCAATTTAACGGTATTTACCTGTATTCTATATTAATATTGTAATATGGTTCGCTTAATGATAAGAATGGTAAAATGATAATGCGGTTACATAAATAATAATTATAAATGATTAATACTGGGATTTTTCATAAAAAATTTGCCTTGAAAAAAATATTGAAATTTTACGAAAATTTGAAAATTTGAAAAAATAAAATCAAAGGTTATTTGATCGCAGAGACAGGCAATCCATATCCTCCTGTGTGACTGCGTGCTTAGATATTGACTTCAAGATAACCGGTTCTTGTAGTAACTGACGGCAATTGTATAGGCTTGATAACGGTCTTGGTGATTCTGCAAGGATCTCCTTGCCGCGGCGCAGTTCGTTCTTTCTTTTTCGACATGTTCCAACAGGTTTACCAGTTCCTCAATATCTCGTTCGATACCGATCCTCTCATATTCGATGCTGTTCTCTTCAATCAATCCTCTGAGGAATTGGTTGACTAATATTAATAAGTTTATATTAATAACATGCTGGACATTGTTCATTAAATTATATAACCCGATGTAGGCTTCCCTAACATTTAAGAAAACATGCATTTATTGTTTCTGAGGCGTACAATAACAGGGGATTCCAACAATATTTTATGTATAAACTACACGGCTTTAAGATCTTAATTAGGCTAATTTGATCATATATCGCACAAATGTTTTAAAATAATTTTAAAAAAGGGTGACTTTCTGCATCACATAATGCCAGCTGAGGCATAGTTCGTCATATTCAACATGTATAGCTTCTATTACTGGTTTTTTTTTTTAAAAAAAAAAAAGAATGGCACATTTCAATTAAGAAAATTTGTCCAGAATTTTTAATCTGAAGTTTTTGTTCATAAATTTTAATTATCTTTAAGCATTTATAAAAGATTTTTTTTTTCAAAAACATTATTTTTATTTCTCACGATGATCTCTCTATATTTTGATTCGACAATTACGCGTTTTATGATTAGACATAAATCTTTCTAGAGAAAAATTGTTAATACGAAAATTCATACAATAACTAGGCTAAAATTCCCTTTTCTACATTGAATTCAAACTTTCATTATCTGCAAAAAAAAAAATTCAATTTACAAAAATTTTATTGAAAATTTTCGCGAATATTATAACCGCAGATCAACAATTTTTTTTTTTTATAGAAATTCACACAAACATTCATTATTGTCTCGAAATGAAATTCTTATTATTCAAATTATTTTACTCATGACTTGCTATTGATAGGATGGTTCTTTTAATTAAACGTTCCTTCCATTTATATTAAAAAATAAAACTTTTCCTTTCTTCAATTTCGTTCATATTTGGGTAGAATTATGAAGATTTTGGCCTACACTCTAATTGAATGACATAAAAGATGATTTATCAAAAATATTATTATATAAAATTCATTAAAAAAACTCTGCTAGAACTTTATGAAAGGTCGTAAGATTGAATGGAGTTTGATATAGCTCTCGCTTTTAATTGCATGTTATGATGAAATTAATAATTTCAACTAGGAATAATCTTCGATCTTTAGGTGGTTTATGTGTTAGAAGAATTGAGATTGTTTTGTTTGCTTTTTTTAAAAAAATTTCCAAGAACTTGGTGATAAAATTTAATAAAGTTATCTATTAACGGAAATACAAAATTTATTTTTTTAATTTTTGCATTTTCATTCTATTCATTCATTTGTGACTTAAAATTTGTATAATAAAAACTGTAAAAAAAAAAATTTGATTAGAGGCAAAAAATGGTTATCATTTCAATATTATGCAGCCGAAAAAAACCTTGAAAATTCTTTCGTTCCGTGAATTGTGATACAAGTGTGCAATCATTTTTTTTGTTATCAACTTACTGTAAATAATATATTGAAAAAATATTTTATTTGATTTATTGTGAAACGTTTTTTCCCGCGATTTATTCCTTTTTGGACGAATTATTTTAAATTTCATATGTTGATTGTTGTAATTTTTTTTTTATAATGTGACAATATATCTAATTTTAAAGATCAGAAAATTCAGGGAACTAAAAATAAATTAAAAAAAATTTTATTGTAATAAACCTTTATAATTCCGCCCAAGATCATAAATTATGTAGACCAAAAAAATTCAAATTCTTGAGGATATAACAAGGAGATTCCATAAATTTGTACTAGGCGTCTATAAACAATTACGCAAATATGCAAGGGAGGTTCAGTTGATATCATATGCAATTCATTACGATAATAAAATTCCGTAAAAGAAAAAGAACAAAAAATAAATATATATTTTTTAAAAATCAATTAAATTGATGCAAACGTATGTGAAACATTACAGGAAAATGCATCGCATAATTTTACAAATTATTTCACACACACACAAAAAAAAAAAAATTGCATGGATGATGGGAATTCTTGAAAAATCTTTTTTTTTTTACTAGTTCCGAATGATAATTTATTAATATACATTCAATGAATGCATATTGGCGATTGGCGTTATTTCAAAAAAAAATTCGAATGAATTTTTTATTTTTATTATTTATTATTTATTTATTTTTTTAATTTTGGCCCAAAGTAAAGTAATTTCTTATCAAATGAATGAATGACCAATAAAAATAGATAAATTATTACTTTTTTAAAATATCGTGTAATTTCTCTTGTAATTGATGCATTGAAATATCATTCCGATCATGGTATCGGCATACAAATAACAATAGATCTACATGCATAGATACATTTAAAAAAAGCATGATATCAGATAAAATATCGTTTTCGCACATCTGATAATCACGTTCATGTATATAACTTTTCAGTTTTAGTTAAATAAATCAAATATTGATTATCTTACGAAAATCTGAAAAAAATAAACTTTATTTCAATACAATTAATACAATAAAAGTAATATGATTCCAAATATAGAAGAACATGAATCCATGAAGCAATGAGATAGAATTAGTCAATTGATTATCCAAATATATTTATTTTGATCATAGAACATGTAAATAAAAACAATTCAGTGAGAATTTTCTTTCGAAATCATTCGGCGCGAACTTCCGATAAGTCATTAAATTAATTGCAACGTTTTAATAATTTTGTTTTTAATTATTTAGGACCAGTAACATTTATTCCATGTAATCCAACTTTATTTATCAGAAACATTAAAAGGTATAAATAGAGTTCTTAAAAAAAAACGATTGTTCGCTAAAAAAGTGTTGCTAATAAAAATTTAAAAACTCCATAATATCTAACATCAAATCCGAACTCCAATTAATTGGAGAAACTAACCCTTCCCATGAAGTCCAAACTGGGGATATATCAAGAGTCAAGAAAAGAAATACATATATTCTCCCCATTATCTTGGGAGATTAATCAAGACAACAACAAGGTATTATTGACAAAAGTTAAGAATATATTACATGTATTAACAATTTACAATTTTAATAATTAGTGGAATGACATTTCTTCCCGAGTTTGGAATCACCTTGGTAGGGTCAGAAAGAGGGACATATATACGGAAGTGATTGTGAGAGAAACAAGATAACAACACAATGTTTGTTATTAAAAGGAAGATTCGTCTGTTTACTCCCTTACGGCATTCAAAGAAGAAGTAATTGACGAATCATCTGGACACATGGTCCATATATATATATGCCCTCTTATTATCACCCCTATAAAAAATTTTTCAGAAAAATGTTTTATGTATTTTTATTTTATGATCGATTAATTGATCGATTGACATGTTACGAATAAATGCATTCCTTGCGACATCATTAATAACACGATTTTTTTTTATTATTTAATTCTTATAAAATTCTTTTTTTTTTTTTTTCGTAAAATCTTAAAATCTTCAAACATTCATTTACGCGCACTATCCGAAAATTTTTTTTTTTCGTCGAAATTATCGTATTCCCTTATCGTTATTTTCGTTATTTTAAATATTTATGTAATTTTATTCGATTACTTTATTAAATACAAAAATGGTTTAGCTTCTTTAATACATATTATTGCGTAATCACATATTTACAATGAGAATTTAATCAATGGAAAAAAACGTGAATTTACAAAATCAAGGGGTATAAATAATGTGATTTTTTGCTATCTTTTCTCCAAAAAAAAAAAAAAAAAAATTTCAAAAACCAAATAAAGTATCTTCCAATATCTTCTTCTATAAAATAAACATTTTACTTCTCGGAATCCCTATAAAAAATTTTTGTGAAAATTGATCATGTCAGATTTTTTTTGGAATGAAAACGTAATGCGGGAGAAAATACCAATTGGTAAATGTTCTTAAATTTCATTATTTATTATTAATCTTTTTTTTTTTTGCAACATTAATTTTATTAATATATAAATTAAATAGGGCCACGAACTTCCAAAGAACAAAGTGAAAACAGCATTACTGTTTCGCTTTCTTATTTTGTGAAAATAAAAAATTTCAAAATGTCATTTTTTATTTTCACAAAGTAAGAAAGCGAAAAAAATTTATGAGTGCTTTTAAAAACAAATAAGCTTTGTCTTTAGGGGAGGGAGGAGGGGGGGATGAGTAGGATAAACATAATATTTAGTTATAGTAATCTTTAGTTATATTTTATTATTTATTTATATGGTATTAAAGAAATGGTAAATAAGAAATAAAAAAATAGAGTATATTAAGTATTGAAAGTAATACATGCAAAAAAAAATGTTATTCAAGGAAGATGTTCTAAGCTATCTTTACTCTTCTCAGCGAGTAAAGATCTTTCTATACGTTTATAGAACCTCAAGACCATGCAGACTGTCGCCATCTTTGCCGAAGAATTAAGGGGGATGTGTAGTAGGGATAGTCATAATATTTAGTCATAGTAATATTTAGTTATTTTATTATTTATTTATATGGTATTAAAGAAACGGTAAATAAACAATAAAAAATAATAAACAATAAAAAAAAATAGAGTATATTAAGTATTTTAAATGAGTTCATTTACTGCAAGGGTTAAGATAAATCAAATTTTCGTGTTCGATAAAAAAAAAAGCCTATTGACGTGGTGTAAAAGTAGTAGATATGAAAGTAATATATGCAAAAAAAAGTCGTATTGATTGACGTGTGTAGAAGTAGTAGATTTGAAAGTAATATATGCAAGTATTATGGTTATAATGATAAAAAAAAAAATGTTATTCAAGGAAGATGTTCTAAGCCATCATTACACTCAACAATTTTAATATTTCTCGCCGTTGTCGGAACGGTAACCGCATCATAACGATTAGAGGAAATTTGTATCGCAGCTTGAGAAGCATAACGGGAATTCGGTTTTGGAAGGGCGTTTCTTTGGCCTTTCCCTCCCTTCCCTTGGGCCTTATCTTGTTTTTCTCTGATACAGAATTAGAAAATTTCAATCACAATTCTCCAATGATCTTTAATTCGTGATTTAATTAATTAGTCCTTGCAGCCTCTCAGTTAAATATCGGTACTACTAGTAAGGTACCCTCTATAATCAATTATATTATAGGTCTTTCATTATCTATCACAATGGTATGTGTTTTCGTTTAGCCAATCGTATTCTTCCAAAATGAGAATTTAAAAGAAAGATTTGAACTTTCTACTATTTCTTCATTATAGTAGAAAGATTCGAACTTTCTACTATTTCTTCATTATAGTACTTCTTAACAATATTTACATGTTCTGTTGTAATAGTTGGTTCCGGAAGGATGATATTTAATTGTCTTCTAATAATCTTCTTTAATAAAAAGTTGCACCATGTCTATAATCCAATATGGCGTGATTTGAGTAAAATAATTCATGTATTTCTCATCTTCATTTTTGGCTTTGTTTTTGTTAATATAATCTTTGAAATTCGCGAAAATGTCTTCTTGTTTTATATGCGCGGAGCCTGGTCTATAATGCTTCTTCTTAATCGTTATTCTCTCCTACGATATTCTCTTCTATGAAATTCGAATGTTCAAATGTTGGTTTTCTCGGTAATTTATATGAAGGCAATATGATATTATTTTTTGATTAAAAGGTTTTCTGATTCAATCGGTAAAAAATTGGCTATTACTTTATATAATTGTATCCACCCTAATCCAGTAACTTCGCACCATTATCCTCATAGCACTAAAAGACTAAAGTGAACTATTTTCTTGTGAATGTATATTTCCTTCGTTGTTGTTCAATCCTCAATAGTTGTTAATAAATATATTGCTTTTAAAAACTATTATATACATTTGAAATTATACCATAGTAAGTTCATAATTTCGTTTTTCTAGTTGTGTTGTTAATAAAACGAACGTAAATTTGATCAATAAATAATATACTTCATATAAAATATTACGTTAGTTCGCTAATTAAGTCATTGTTAAAAGTAACTCTACACTAATAGTTATCTTGTTGGTCGTGGAAATGTTCAATTGAATACTGGGAGGGCTTACAGCAAAGTAAGGGTATGTAAAAAAACGGAACTGAAATAAGAAAAATTCATTAATTCTTCTATTATTAAAAAAAATCCCATTTACACACCACCCCATATGACCATATCAATGATGTGATCTTGATAAACTCCTTAAATCATAGAAGCATCGCCACATAAAAACGAGGCTGTACGCGGGAACATATTTAAAATTAGAAATTCCGTATAAATTCCGTCTAAAAATTTTATGGGGCAAACCTTATTATTTATGTACTCGTATGATTGTATTACAGAGCGAAACCTTAACAGGTAATATTAACTATTAACTCGCTGAAAATGGTTCAATTTGCGTATGATAGAGAGGGTAAAATCGTAATTTTTTTTTTTAAAAAAAAATATTTATAAATCTATTCTTCAAGTCGATAGTAGATAATTAAATTTTAATCTTTTCAAATATTGACTTACATCCTTGTGAAAAATTTTTTGGAAAAAGCTCTGATAAATGATCATTTTTCGACTTTGATTTCTTCTAAGACGTAAGATGAGTGAAAAGGAAAATCTTAAGGACAAACGTCAAATTTTCAGACAAAATCAAATTTTTTCAAATATTATCAAAATCTTCAAAATGTCTTACCAAATGGGTGCAAATTTCATCAATGCTCCTTTTAATAATATTCCTCTTGATAAATGCCATCCTTACCATCTCCAATCTGAACCATTCACCTTCCAATATTTATCACAAGATGGTCAAAGGTGGATGCTCTGAAATTTATACAGCAGCATATCCATTACAATATTCTATTTAATTATCAATGAAATATTATACCTAATAGGTTTTATGAAAAAAAATTAACTTTAGAAGAACATGAATGTCAAAGAATGTTTGAATTAGAAGAAAAAAAATTAACTCAACAATACGAGTTAGAAAAGATTAAGTTGGAAATAGAAAAATTACGTGCTGAAAATGAAAAAGTTAAATTAGGTCCCTGTAAAGTGGAAATTCATATTACAAAATTTAGGACAAGGAAGAAATGTATCAATAACGGTACATCTAAAGGAGGATCAATGCATGATAAACAAAATATGGATAATAATGGATATTAAAGCGGAATTAACAAAAATCACTAATAAAGAAATGCGGCACAGTAAAACATATTATATACAGTATATATATATATTCAGGAAGGGTTGATGTTATTGTTAGTAAATAACCTATTGTGGATATTGTCATAGGATGTTGTGAAATGACTTGGGGTGAAAATTAGTAAATCGCTTGTCAACTTTTTATTCTGCGTAACGAGAATTATTATTTGTATTTGAAGAGTGATCGGGCGAGTATTAACTAATAGAGCATCGAAATCATGCGGGGTATATGGCATTCCGCCATTCATTAGGGATGTTTCCTTGTTGTAAACATATATTGGCGAGACGTAAAGAAAGATCGAGACTAAGCAAGGAGATGGGGAAGATATATGACTAGTTATCTAATAACGATATACTGACAAACTATTAAACTATTTCGATCATTTCACGGAGTTCTTAAAAATAAAATATAAAGTTTAGATAATTTTTTTTTTAAAAAAAATAACAATGTTGGGATTCTGATCAATTAAAAAGGCCTGATGCAAAGTAATGGAATTATTAGCTGAATCATCAGAATATGTTGGTGTTTTTTTACTTTACCTCCTGATTTGCTGGTTGAATCGAATCAAAATTTTAATAATTTATCATCGAAATATAATTATCAAATAAAAAAAATTACAATTTTTTTTCAATTTTCCGCAATCATGTACTTATTTGTCGCTTGTATCTGCTCATATGTTTCATAATTATTCAAATTCATAGAAATGAAAATACAACTAACTACGAACCCAACTGATCATTATGGATAATTTCAAAACTTTTGAATTTTTATCACTTTCTCTGTTTAATTATATTTTTATTCAACTTTAGTTACATTTATTCAATACATTTTTTAATATTTAATTCGTAAACTATGAATTAGACGAGAAACGTATAATTCCGGATAATTACTATTTAAAATAAATCTATTATAAAATAAAGAATCAAATTTATCAAATTTGGATTTTTTATTTTGAAAAAAGAAACCTGTTTTTCATCTATTTTACAATAAACGGTTGGCTTAGCGGAATTTGATGCTTTGAATGAGACCTCCGTTAGTCAAAATTCGCTCCCGTGACATTTGTGTCATTTAATCCCACGTTTTTAACTTCTGAATTTCGGTAGTGTAATCTCTAAAAATATTGCCATATTTCTTTTGCCCCTCTATTTATTTTTTTTTTCCTTTGTATTAAAAAATAAGGTAGTTGAACAATTCTCAACAAATCATAGCGATACAAAACTCTAACTTTGGATAATAATACCTTTTGCCCTTACGAGAAATTGTAATGAGATTATCGGTTTAATTGAAATATTTTTACGCCACTCGGCAGATATCAACACACCAAATGTGGAGTGCCGAGTAGCACATGCTCATCTGGTAACCTTTCGAGCGCGGAGATTGCGGCGATCTTGTAATTAAGAAGAGTACCCTCTTATATTCATCAGAATTAGACCGTCGATGGTTTCATAAGGACAAAGCCATATCTAATTCTGATATGCGCAACAGCAACTTAGAATCATACAACTAAAGTGTATCCATAAGCTGTGTTTGTGATTTAGAACATTCATTTCGATCAAATCTATGTTGTAACTAAAGCCGTGAGAAATTCCATTTTCCCTTCCATTTTCCCTAACAGATATTTGAAGTATTATTTCCTAAATTAATACAATCTAATGAGGGGTTTGCATCAATAATATCATCAGGAATAATATGATCGTTAAAAAGAATGATTCTTTCTATTACGGTCCCGGCGAAGATTATCCTAAAAAAGAGGTAGCCAAGAGAGCAGCGATACGAGAAATGGCGAGAAGACCCAATCTTGTATCATCAAATTTCATTTGGGAGATACCAATTAAAGATTTCTTGACTGCGTCAGATGAAGTACAACGAAGTTGTCTTATGTTTAAGCCAAATCAAGTTATTTTTAAATCGGTACAAGGAAGATTTCGCGTTATTTTAAGCAAAATTCTTGGAGTCAACCCTACTAATTCTCAAATTTCGGCTGCTTCATGGCTTGTTGGTGCTTGGTTCGGTGGTGGAATTGTAAAATCACCCATTATTTATGTTAATGAAAATGAAAATGAGATTTAAGAGCTATAGAGCAATACAGTGAAATGTTAAATTGGAGATATATGAAAGAATTACATAAAGCTAAATTAGATGATTCAGAATGGAAAATTTCATTTATGAGCGATAATGATATTGAAAACGGTTCTATGTCCTTCTTCAAATGTTGGATATTTTGGACACTAAAAAAGTGCCATCAGTTATTATGACTGATGAACTTGATCAGGTTTGATTAATTTTGGTTTTATGTAATAATTAATTCGTTCAAGAGAAAAAATTGTGAATTAACTTTTTTTAATTCAAATAGGTTCGCTTGCCTCTACTCGCTGGAATTTTAGACATTAGTAGCCATTTACTAGAAGAGAACAGAAATACAGATATGTTTACCGGTCCCTTCACGAGCGATGTGAACAAATCTGTAATCTGGCAAATTTATCAGGGTTTATTCTACAAACATAGTTGCAAACATGAAAGAGTGTTCAGATAATATAACGACCCCATCTTGTTGTACGATTATCAGTGCCAATAAGTTAGAAAAACTTCCTTTAGTTCTCACGTAAGAAAGTATTCAAAAATCCAAATTTAATCGCGATATGGTATGGCGATTTAAAGTAGAAAAAGTTGGCCTTGGGTCATATTATGGGTTCAAGGTTGATAAAAACGAGCGCATTTTACTAGCAGATTTGACAGTGAGTCATAATGTGAGTCTTATTTTATCTATCTTTTTATTTATTTTTTTTAAAAAAAACAAATGCTTTATTTTTGATTTATTATTAATTAATTATGTATATCCTCTCTTATTAGTCCACGAATTTATCATTGGTTATTACAAAACGGATTAAAGGTCCTTATTGCAGCATGTGATACTTTTAGATCAGGTGCCGTAGAACAATTAAGAGTACATGTTAGGAATTTGAATGCTTTAGGTCAAAATTCAAATGTTGAATTATATGAACGTGGATATAGAAAAGATGCTGCTAGGATAGCAAAGGATGCTATTAATTACGGTATGTATAAAATTGACTACGGTGGAGACTTGTTGTTGACATATTTTTACATTTTTAGCCAAAATAAACAAATTTGATGTTGTATTGATCGATACGGCGGGACAACGAACCATTAATGCGAGCGTTAGCTAAGGTATGATACTGATCGTATTATATATATATTTTACGCGATCTTTTAACTAACTTTAATTTACACTATTAGTTGCTTCGGCGAATAATCCCGACAAGATTATATTCGTCGGTGAAGCATTGCCGTTGATCAACTCACGAAATTTAATCAAGCTTTGAAAGATTTTTCAGGGTTACAAGATCCAAGACATATAGATGGAATGATTTTGACGAAATTTGATACAGTTGATGATAAGGTTTGGCGAAAATGATATTAAAGACTAACATATGGTAATCAAACACTAATCTAAAATTTTTTATTTGGAACAGGTTGGGGCAGCCTTATCAATGACTTATACAACCGGACAACGATTTTATTCGTTGGAACCGGTCAAACGTATACAGACTCAAAGAACATGAGAGCCGGACATATCATTCACTCTCTTCTTAAAGAATGAAATTTGAGGATCACAAATCAGTGATTTAATGATGAACGTGGTGAACACTTTGGACATTTAATATTTAATCAAAAATCAAATTATTATTAAGAAATTTTTTTAATTTAATTTTTATTTATTTTATTTATTTAAAAATTTGGGGAACTGGGAAAATCAATAATTATTTATTTTATTTTATTTACGTTTTTATTAATTGATCTTTATTAATTTAACATCATTTCTGATTAAAATCAATGGTCTAATGATAGAGAATACATGTCAGAGAGAATACGCGTGATAGAGAGAACACTTGTGATAGAAGAATATGTATAGTAAAAATAAAAATAAAAAATCAGAATCAATCAGATCAAATTTAATTATTCAAGTTATAAGTAATTGAGGTTTTGAAACGTGTATTTTTTTTTTAGTTTAGTTGTCTTTCCGTCGTCATAAAGATAGCACTTTGAATCTTCAATAATCTATTATTAAATGGAGTTCCTCCAGCTAATTCAGAATTTCATATACTAGTAACTTAAATTAAATTAAGCATTGCTATTTGAATATTTATATACAACCTGAATTTGTAACAATAATGAATAAAATATATATTTATTAAATAATTTATTACAAATATAATTTAGTGGATTCTATATTAAAAAATAATAATAAAACATGAAATAAATAAAAAATAAACAAACTAGTTCGTAATAGAATTGGTAATTTGACCCTGTATGAACCCTCCTGTATGAAACACAATATATGCGGATCAATATGCTAGTTAAGTCAATCTTCCTCTTTTCGTGAGACGCGCTAATTGGTAATACCCCTGCCAAGCTTCTATACCCCCAGAAAGGGTCAGAGTATAAAATGATCTGCTTACAGTAGAACTGTAATTTCTGGTAACGATCTCCTGTCCCGCGCAGTTGACACAACGTACATCTTTTTAAATTTCCGCCCCGTAATTTCTGGAAGCGGATTAGGAGGCCTCCCCCCGCAATTTCCGGAAGCGGATTAGGAGGCCTCCCCCCCCGCAATTTCTGGAAGCGGATTAGGGGCCCCCGTAATTTCTGGAAGCGGATTAGGCCCAGCGTATATCATTTTAAATTTCCGCGCATATGATTGAAAGTAGATAGGCATAATGACTCTTTCCGATAATGGTTACCGTAATTTCTGACAACGGATTAGGTAATATCTTTTTACTTTTACAGTGCTTGTCGTTTTTTTTTTTTTTTGGTTTTTTTTTCATTTCACCTTTATAAAACCACTTTACAAAAGTTTCCTAATCTGGCGCCAAGTATTAGATATTTCTTTTAAAATATATATTCACGTAATAATTATTGATTTGGCGAAGGTGCGGTTGTTAAGGGTTTGAGATAATGAGGTTTTGAGGTTCTTGAAGTATTGTAATGTGAGGTTCAGAGGTTTGTGAGTTTTTTTATGAGGTTCGTGAAGTTTTGTAAGGTGAAGCTCGGAGGTTTGTGTCTTTGTGAGGGTGAAAGAAAAAATCAAAATTTTTTTTGGGGTTAAAAAGAAAGCAATGAAAACGAAAAAAAATAAACTCCTGGATCACGATTTTATAGGATTTTATAATTGCACGACACGTCAACACGTCTACGTGCTAATTGCACTTCTAAAAATAGTAAAATAATTAAAAAACGCGTCCACCTTTTGGAAATGATCAACAAAGCACTATTTTTGCCGCAAACGTTCTTATACGATCACGTGCTATTTTCTTATACGATCAAATATCACAATATGCACCCCTTTTTATATATCTGTCTTTTTTGACAAAGAAACTCGCGAAGTGATATTTTACTAAAAGCGCGTTTAATCACTTTTATATTTTTTTGGTTTAATTTTTCTTTATTTATCATTTTATTCTTTATTGTATATTTATTTCATTTTATTTCAAAGATTTTTCTATGGAAAAAAATTTTTCATTATTAAGAAAAACGAACAATTATTTATTTATTCAAATAACTTTGTAATGTGGAGCCAAACATATTAGAAATTAGGTAAGTTATGTAAAAAAAAGGTGAATTTAACATATTAAGTGACTCGTGTGATTGTAAATCTGTAGGCAATGAGTCTGAAGAGTGAGTTAGCAGTTGGTGTATATAAGGATTATACAAAGGTTGATTGTTATTAGGGAAAGACTGCAAAGTATTATAGAAGAAGGAATATAAGAAAAGCTGTTAGGAGAAAAATATGTGAATCGTGAATCGTGTAAGGGTTGTGAAATATTAGTGGAAGGATATAATTCATGTTGAAAATTCGTATTAGAGTAAATAGATACAATACTAGAATTTTCATTATGAATTAAATTGCTTGCATCATGATAAGATTGAGTTTTTGTAGAATTATAAGCAATTTCTTCTTTGGTTGATTCCTAAATAAAGTATAATTTATTTATATAAATAATAAATTACTGTAAAATAAATAACTGAAATATACTTTTGTATTTCGGAGATTCTTTCTTGTTCTTTTAGTATTTCTTTTTTCCGAAGCAAATGTATTAGTTTCATTTTGAGAATTTGATTGAAGGGTTCGAAAAATCCGTGATGGTTTACGTGGTTTTCGCTACAGCTTTTGGCGGTGCTCCTTTATTAGTTTTATATTTCACAATTCTGGTGGTCTAAAATGATCTGAATTACGTTCAGAAATATTGTCTTTTGGTGAAAATACTGATCCTCCTAAATTTTTAATGAATACAACATAATCATCAGATTAAAATATAAAATTAAAATATTTTTTTTTAAAAAAAAAATTCTTTACCTTGTAAATAATAGAGTCTGATTATTTTATTATATGCTACATCAATATCTCCTTCATATATTAATCTATTTTTATTTTCAGCAGGAATTACTCTTTCTTTGTTTTTAAAATAAGTAACAAGATCTTCTTTTACTTGTCTAGAAAATAATTCCTTATCTGAATGTAGATTAGCATTTCGACGTGCTGCATGAACATGTTTACAGACATCTCGGAATGGCCCATTCCAAATATAAAACAAATGCATTCACCCGTTAAAATATTTGTTAAATAATATCCTTCTTGATGTTCCATTTTTTTAATAAAGGTTGTAAATTATTTATTATTTCCTCATTTAATTTGATAAATTTATTATCAAATGGTGATTCTAATAATTGAATATCATTAAGCTTTCGAATGTAAAAATAATCATCATGATTTGAAGACTCAACAAATTCCAGTAAAAAATAAAGCCTTCCATAATTAAGTCTTCGAAGTTTATCAGATGACATATTTAGTTCATAAATTATAAATAATTAAAAACAAAAAGACAATAATAATACTTACTTCTTCAATTGACTTCATATCAAATAATGTTGCTTATAGCTCAATATAGAAAATAGCTAATAAGGTTACTAAGGGACGTTACAATTTTTTTATTAAAATGATATACTTTACATAACGACCTCCGACAATGGCAAATTCTGTATTATCTGTATCATAATTGTTGGTACAGGCACTATAAAAGTGGGTAGTTTGTTTTGCGGGTACTTTAGTGAAATTGCAAGAATTACAGTATACACGTTTCAATAGTGTGAATAAATAATAAAAAGTATTTGATGTGACGTGCTTGAGTGTATGCAGACATTTGTTTCTTGATGAATACGTTTGGTAGCAAATTAGAAAAATTGAAAAGAGAAATTCACAAGAATCAATGAGATAATCACAGTGAGAAAATCGCAAATGAGAAATGAAAATCTGTGAGCGATATCATAAAATCATGTTTCACAAGATTTATTATGGAAACTATGCTTGTATCACTGAAGCAGCTGGTAATTCTCGTGCCTCTTGGGTATTTGCCAACATTATAAAATACTTTTGGACAATAAGATTGTTATTGTTATATTATAATTTTTATTGATTTTTTTCTTTACAATTAATCTTATGATATAAAATCTTGAGATAAAAAAAATTATTCGGATACTAAAGATAAGAAAGCTTAATAAAAACAAAAGTCATATGATATTGGTAACTGCGGTTGTTCATGTTCACTTGACTGCAGCTGAAGTTCATCTTCTGATATATATGATTGCAAGAATTCTTCTTGTTGTGGTTGCAGTTGGTGTATATCAGTAGTGGATATGATAGTAGATGAGGTTGCGATTGCTGTTGCGGCTGTTGCGGTTGTAGTTGTTGCAGCTGCTGCGGTTGTGATAATAGTTGTGATAGCGGTTGCGGTTGTGGTTGGTCATATTGTTCATATACGAGTGTAATTGTGGTTGCGTTGAGGATAGTTGTGGTTGGTAATATTCATATGTTTGTGGTCGTTTGATATTGATGCAATAAGTTGAGCCCGAATCGGTAGATTTTAACGGTAATCTTAATCTTTTTTACCATCTCCTCCCCTTATTACAGTCCGGGATATTTCCAAAATTGGATTGTGTAACGGATCACGTTCTGGAATGATTCTAGAATGATCGGCAATTACACCAACATTTTAATTGGTTAATCCCTGTCATATTAACGTGATTTGGTGAAAGAATTTCTCACGATATATTCTTTGAAACTGCAAAACGTAATTATAAAAATACGTCATAAAAGGTATGTATTTTCATAATCAGTGAATATTTTTTCATAATCAACTCTCTTTCAAAAAGGTATGAAGACCATAAAATGACTATAAAATGACATAATTTCATTTTAAATGCTTTTTTTTTGAGTTTCATTGTCATTTTTTTTTATTTTTAATTTAACTTTTTTCTTAATTTTATTGTAGTGATAATGTGCGAAAAATCATATGCTAAAGAGCTGCCTTTTTCGCAAATTTAGTAATCACATATGAGCGAAAAGGTTTGAGAAAATGTGAGACAAACCATCACAAGTATGGCAACATGTCTCCTTCTTTATCATACTTTTATCCTGAATCAATTACAGAATGTCAAAGATTTTGGGTTTATTTAAGAAAACTTAATTTTCTTAATCCAATGGAGACAAAAACAGATTTTAAAAGTCTAGGTGGAGAGAGTAAATTAAGAAAAATTTTAGTATTAATTTAGCAAAAAAGGCACGACAAGAATATATTATTGAAGTGTTTTACAAAAAAAAGTTCAGTTCTTTCATTTCTGCTTATTCCAATAACTCAACAAGAAGCAATGGTGTAGGCGGATGAATTCAACATAATACGAATAGATATTTTGCATAAAGTAGAATCTCTTTTAGAACAAATGAGTGAAAGTATTCGCAAGCAGTGCCATGGAATAGGATCTAAAAAGAAAAGTGAATTGCTAGCCATATTACAAGAGGTACGAAATTTGCAGAGTATAGATAGTGAATTAGATGATATAGATGTAGTTTAGGCGAAAAATATATTTTTCAAAATAATAAAATTATCTAAGTTTTATCATTTCGAACGATCAATGTAGCGATGTCAGTCATAGAATATTCTGATCAACATTCTTTGATCGGCATATACAAAAATGGTAAGATCACTACCAATCAAAATGCTTAAAAATGATTCCATTTATGGTAAAATCCCAGACTGTATTATTAATATCATGACAAAATAAATTATATAAAAATATAAATATATAAACAATGAACATTTATCTTTATCAATAATATAAATTATACAGTAAAGAGATACGATAATTTTTTTTTATCATCATTTGATCAATTGATCAAAACAAATGCGCTATCTAATAAATCTGTACCTATCAAAGAAAAAAAAAATTTTCTAATAACATATTTATAACTTTAAAAAGAAATATATATATTCTTGTTAGAGTAATTTGAAATTTTGAATAAAATGTATTTTAGTAATTAAATCATAATAAATCACCTTTTTTTTTTTTACCTTGAAAATTCCAAAATCCGCTGCAATAAATCGTGTTGAAATTTTCGATCGATAAAAATAATTTTCTTTTTACAAAAGTACAAAATTTTTAAGTATACAAGAAAGTCAACTGATGCATCGAATGATTTGAAATATGATAAATAACAATGCGCTTACTCATGTATTAAAATGCATTTTCCGGAATCCGGATTTCGGTAAAACAAAAATGGAATAAAAATAAAAAATTATTTTTTTTTTTCCATAAACTAAATTATTAATATACAGTATGGGGTGATTTGAAACAATGATTGATAACAAATGCGGTTAATTAATCAAACTTGTACTTTTCGGATTCCGGAGGAAAAAGAACCAGTCATTTCTTACAAGCTCGGGTGCTACTGCATTCAAAATTTACTTATAATGTGCAATCAATAAACTTATATTTATTAAATTAAAGTAGTCCCTGATCCAAAACAATAACATCCCTTCTTTTAAATTATACAATCATGTAAATTTTTTCCAAAAAGGGAACGCGTCGAGTCCAAATTTATTCAGCTACCATCAATCAACCAATCACAGTATTGCTGATTATGCACTGCGCAAAAATAATGAAAGCGTAGAGTCTTGATTTGTAAATCATTAAAAAATCCGTCTTATGATGCATTCTCCCATTTTCGAATTATAGATTCACCAAATTCGTTTGATTCATTAGCCTTAATCCTTCAATCAGAATATTGAAGTTTATGTAAGTTCTATTTGCGACAAATATTACTGCAGATAATTGTGATAAATTATTAAAAGAATTTAAAATTTATAATATTCAAAAACTTTGATTACACGTATAGTAAATATAACTTAACGTACGTACATATCAAGGACAAAGAAAATTTTTCTTTTTTTAGATTGATTTGGCCCCCTTTTCTCTCATTCGATATAGAATTCGGAATGTAAGTCCGATAATCAAAAAAAAAAAGAGAACAAAAGAACAAAAGAAAAAAAAATCTATGAATACGCCAAAAAAGTTTTTTTATTAAATAAATAGGTGGGTTTTTTTATGAAATATTTTTTTTAAAAAAAATAAAGGATCAAATATTTTATTAAAAAAAAAAAATACCACTAACAACATTAACTATTAATAACGATATATATTACCTTTTATTTATCAATTATTAAAAAACATGTTTTGGTTTTTATCTTATAAGTTGATGCAATTATTGTTAATTTCGATGAAGAAATTATGACACCGGTCTGACTTGTTTTGAAAAAGATTCCGGAACACAGCAAAATGGTGGTAGCTTTTGGATAACCAAATTTTTCAGCAGATAAATGATCGGTAATTTTTAATTTAATAAATAAAGTCGTAAAAAAAAGGCAATTTGACTTTAATATTCTTTTTAATTTAGCTGGAGGAATGTTCTCGATCCACATCGTAAGTAAATAATATACATCTTTTAGTATATATTTAAAAAGAGAAATGAAAATAAATAAGTTTCTCCATTTTTACTAATGTGTCACGAACAGTTAAGTCTACGAGAGAGATTTTATCGATAAGATAAAATAATTGGGAGAGAATTCGGAAAATGTCACGGCGATCGTAATCTTTCTGCATAAAGTGCAAAAATACCAGTAAGAAATCATTTGTTCCAACCTTTAACCGATCTAATAAAGGGCAGTGGGGTGGGTAGGTGGGCTTACAGTACGTGAACATTGCTGTACTGTATATCACTGTCCTTTTGATATATTTCTATTCGATTTTTTTTAATACATTTCGTTCTTGCATTTTTTTTCGTAAAAATCTTGGTGTTTTTTTTTCGTAAAACCCTTTTTTTTCATTATTATGTTCGGTTCTTTCTTTGATTATTTTTTTTTTCTAAATTCTTTTCGGTATGTGTATTTGTTAATCTACCTTATATATCTTGCAAACTTATTCCTTCTCTTCAGTTTTTTTTTTTGTTTAGACGAATTGTTCCACTTTTTTTTTATTGTTTTTTTTCCAATATTTTTCATTTTTTATTTTTTATTTTATACATTTTACTAGGAAATAAACTTATCGTAGTGCTTAAAAAAAATTGTTTGTTTGATATAAAAAAGCATTTTAAAATGTTTATTATTCATATACAATATACTTCTAACAGATAATGTGTGGTGTAAACTGTAAAGGCTTTTGATTGCCTGAAAGGTGTGATGGTTATTTGTCGCATATACATGATCGTAGAAAAGGCTCATTGCATTTTGATTATAAAAACAATACTGCCTTTGATTTAAAAAGAAAATTAACAAAAATAACAGAAATTAAAGCTTTTGCGATATATTTAATCCATTTAATGGTATCCGATCAAAATCTCGACAATCCCAAACTCCCACAAGTCATTATATCGTTCAAATAATTTTCGAGATTTCGTACCAAAACCATATTTAATTATTATCATTTATTTATTTTATTTATAAGGCAAGTTTTGTCATCATACTCTTTGCAATTTCCACTAGTGATGGCAAGATGGCAAGTGGTCTAAATGAAACTTGGACCATTAGTCACGTGCCAAATTAAAATTTAGTCATGCGGCGGCAGCGGCGCAGTTGTGATCACACATTTCGTCATTACGAATTTGTATTATAAAATGAAAAATTCAAAAATTGCAAATCAAAAATTCATTATTACAAATTTATTTACAACTTAATAAACTTGTAATTCAGGGGGAACTTGCATATATGAAATAAAATAACGAAACTATAACTGATAGTATTATATTATGAACCTTAAATATTTAATCCCTGAATAATTATTTAATTATTTCCCATTTTTTTTAAAAATTAAGTTAATCAATGAAATCAATTTTTGAAACGGCTAAAAAATTTTAAAAATAATAGAAACATATCGCCGAAATTAAATCAATCAATAAACTAATTCAATGGCGTAAATTATTGGTTAAAGATCAGCTATTTTAGGTAATCCATTTAGTATACCTATATAATTATTAACCTATATGATTGAACTTTTCGATAATTCATGATTTAATTTGCATATATAATTATTAATCAAATGACAATATATTGACTTTTTCGGTAAGGTTTAAAACTTTTATCATATGCTTATGATGTTTCAAATCATCATGTCCTTTGTTCAAGGTTTTCATTTTAGTAATTCGTTAATTCGTGGAATAACCAAAAGGATCGCTGATCAATATAAATATTTGGTAGGAAATTTAACCCTACTCAGGATCTGCAAAGGATTCCAAATATGGTTTAGTAAGATAATAATTATCAGCCACGTAATTTTTTGTTTTATAAATTAAAAATTTGTATATATATATTTATTTTTATAAATTAATTGATTATTTAATTATATTCATTTATATTCATCTTGAATAAATTTTACGATAATTCATTCATTCATTATACAGTATACTTTTAAAATATTTTACTTTTTTTACGTTAATTATTTCCGTATCTTCGTATCCATCCTTATCATTCAAACAATAATTATGTATGAAATTAAACACACGATTATCTTTCTTTGAAAGGAACATAGAGGGCGTTATTATTTCGATTAATTTAGATTACAGGATAAATGATTTCATATTTGTTTTTCTTAGTTGTTTCATCTCATGATTTACACAAAGATGTTGAAATGGCGCGATATTTCTTTATTTATAATATTTATAATTTATTTCCGTCTGCAATTTTCCGCGATTTGAAATCATTTAATCATTTTCATGCATGTTATTACGCGTTGTTCTTCTTTTTGATTAAGTTTTTTTTGATTTGTAATATGTATCCTTATTCGTTTCATTTGCTGCGCAAGGTTTAAATTAAATATAAAAGCAATCATAAAACAGTCCTGGTCAAAAAACAAGAATATGAAAAGATATTCTAAAAAACTTAAGATATTAATTATGATTTTATTTCATTAACAAAAAAAAAAATTATTTCCCCAAAACCATCAAAACCGTCCTCCAAAACCTCCTCCAAAACCGTCCTCCAAAACCATCCTAAAACCGCCATCCTAACCATCCTAACCACCCTAACCGTCCTTACCGGCCTCAAATCCATCCTAATCGTCCTCAAAACCGCCATCAAAACCGCCCATCAAAACCGAAAAAAAAAAAAATTATGGTTAGTTAAGATGAATTAATTAAAATGAATTTATCCAAATTACAACTCTCAACTAATTTAATATTTTGCAATCTATAGTATACGAAGTAATCTGCTTCATTCTTTTCCGTTTTCGTTTCACTTTTCCCAAAAATAAGTTTATTAATTAAACAAAAAATAATTATTTCACTTTTTTATATGTAAAAATAAACTATCAATCAAATAAATATTAATATGATTTTATTATAAAATGTAATGAATGTGACGTTCTTATCCATTGCTGTGACATTATCGTAATTAAAATATATTAAATATCAACTGCGCCATCTTATAAAACTATTGGCTTAACCCAATTAATGTTTGTTGTCCAAAAATTAAACCGATAATTATCCTACACGAAAATTTTAAATATAATTTCATCATGACATACTCAAAAACTAACATTCCTTATTCACTTTAAAACCTGAAAATACAAACCTAATAAACCTAATCTAATCGTCGAATTTCCTTGTCCATTTACCCTCAATAGTCAATGCGAAAGTCGTTCGTACGATCTGCATCATTTATTGTCAAAGTTATTGTACAAAAACTGAATTCAGGAACAATGAATAAATATATAAAAAATTTAATTGATTATTTATATAACAGGCCGGGTATGCTCCCTTCGTTTCATTTTTTATTTGTGTAAAACCTTGGATAATTAGTTATTAGGCATAAAAATTATTAGGTTTAAATTTTGATCTATTTTTAGTAAATATTTACTGTATATCATCAATCTTTTCAAAAAGAAAAGGTCTATTGTTCCATTTTGAAACATTAATTTTTCATCCCGTAAATATTCTATTTCGACTCAGGGATCAACTCAGAAGAATCAATTCAGGTTTTTTGCAGTCTGAATAACCGATAGGTTGAAAATATGGACGCATCCCTATTTTCCTTTAAAAATTAAAATGGCTTGATTGTTCTCAACCAGTTTGTTTATTTGATTTATGGTTGAAAATGGTTTGATTAGGGGTCTAGATTTCTCAATTGTTTCCTATATTCTTTAATCTATATTGTAATACAAAGAGATTGCGAGATAAAATTGGGGAGAAAAACTATTTCACAACTAAGAATTCTTGAATTTTTACCTTGTTAAAGGCTTTTCTGCTTCTGAGAAAAACAAAAAGCCGACCATATGATAATGTCAATGCGTGAATATCAACAAGAAATAAAAAAAAGGCCGAAAATTCTTTGAAAGGATTTAATTTTCGTGACCGGGTAACCCGGATATCCCGATGATTAAATATGATAAATTTAAATCCACCATTATAGTAGTGGCGCAACAATTACGATATCTGATATCTGGATAATTTTTATTAAAGTTGTACATAATTACTAATTTAATGATTTAAATCTATTGAATTTTTTATTAATATTATTTCTAACGTTTAGTACTATACTTCGTTTTTTTTGTCATCTTTTGAGTGAAAGTGGAAATTTTACAGAAGGTTAAAAAAAAGTTGCATACGCGTCACGCGCGTCACGTCTAATGAATTTTGAATTTTGCTAATTCACGGCTACAAAGTATTAAAGTATTACACGTGGGTTAAAGTCAGTTACGTGTTTTTCCTTTTACATTTACGAATCAAACCAATCTAAAATTCTTCACCTAATTCAGTAACGTTATACACGTTCACAACAAAACACGAAACACGATCCTAATTCAGTAACTTGCAATTTTGTATATAAATAGAGGTCTTGATCTAACAGATCTAACAGTGGTTAAACTTTAAAACTTTTTCGAAAAAAATTTTTCATATTAAAGCACACCTTTCCTTTCGCGCGTTGTGCTTTCATGATTCTTTTTTCTTGCTTTTTGCAGCAGCTGCTGCGAGAACCAAGGATTTAATTTCCGGTTTTTCGTCAATAAATGCTTGCACAAAGTTAAAATAGAAGAATCATTTTGCTCAAGATTTTCTTGGGCACGTCGTGAACGTTTTGGTGCGCGCAATTTCCAAACACGCTTCCGTGTTCTCCAAAAGCAACGAGGTAATTTATGATAAAAAATTATTTATTATCAATGACTTCTTTTTCTTTTGAAATGTCGTCTTTCATGGTAATTTGATAAAAAATTATTTACTAATAGATGAATGACTTCTTTCTCTTTTGTTAGGATATTCAAGAGTTCCAAGGCGCATAAAAGAACAATGTCTTCTTAAATAAGTGAAGAAATGTCAAAAAACAGACCGTTTGACCGTTTTGATTATGTTGTGATCAAAGCTTTCAAAGAATTACAAAGGAAAAATAACCATCAATTCAAAAATTGAAAATTAATCAATACACTTTGGTCTTGAAAACTTCGGGAGATGAAGATGTTCCAAGAACACCGCCGGGACCTAGGCGGGCGGAATGCGCTTATTGATGAGTCAAAACAGGACAGTCCTTCTAAAACATTGAAGCTAGATCTTGTTGGCAGTTCTTTAGTTTCTGTATTTATATGAAGCTTTTCATCAGAGTTATTAACTGTAATGGGTTTTGGTGAATTCTTTTTACGTTCTTTGCAAATCTCACGTGATGAATCTTTTACTCTTAGATAGTCTATTTGACGGTGATGATATCTTCTTTTAATTATATTTTCTTCATCTTCCTCCTCGATTTTTTTTTCAAGATGAAAATGATTATTATATGAATAAAGTCTCACTTCGGTGAATAATTGATTTTACCGCTATTATAATATTATCAGAGTTTAAATTACTATACTTGACATGAATTTTGTCGAACCTGTATAAGATCTTTAGAAGAAGCAAATATTAACAAAAAAAAATATGAATTCAGAATTTTAAAGAATAAATCAGCTATAAAACGTTTGCATCGCCTTTAATTATTTGTATTATCCTTAATTTGTATTATCCTTAAGAAAAAGTTTGTTCGGGCCTCAGTTTCCACTAATAACCTTTTTTTTTTGTAACACAGATATTCTGATAATCTTTTTTCAACGAAAAAAACCAAAAATAAAAAATTTGGTTATTAAAAAAACGAGAAAAATTTAAATCGTTATATTCCACTTAATCTAGTTTTTTCCGCTATTCGCTTTTACGCTCTCGTCTGTTTAAACTAAAGAGTTTGAAAAGAATATCATCAAGAGAACGAACACGGAAAATTGTTACAAATGACAAGCCAGCCACAAATTCCTTCTTCCCAAGGTCTATTACTGCTTTTGATAAAGTCAGACCTTGCAATTTGAGCTGTGATGGCCCACGCAAGAGAAAGTGGAAATTGCAAGCGAGAGCAACTTCCGGTTTTATCTTCCCACATACGTCTTATAGAACAATAGGCCCTTCTATATTCCTAAGAGTTGGACCGTTATACTGTCAAATGAAACTCAGGTAAAGATTCTCTTATATAAAATATCTGTTATTGTCCCCATTACCCCAATTATAAGACCAGCAGCATTCTGCAGGCCTTAGAAGCTTCAGATCCACCCGTATGTACCGCATGATTCTTGGCAACGGGTTGGTTTAATAATCGAAGTTTATTCAAATTTATTTTATCTGATTCAGGAATATTTTCTGGAATTCGGATCGTGTAGACCTTCCATCACGTAAGTGATATGACAGGTTTCTGAATTGTTGTTGTTTATCCGAGTTACCTGTTGTCTTGCATATCCTCAAGTTTATAAATTTCTTGAAGTTGACTATAGGCACTACGACCATTGATCTGATTTTCGAGAGTCCTGGGAATATCACATACCGGAGGAAGCTGCCCAAAGTCACCAACAAGAATTATGGATCGGCTACCAAAGGGAATATTGTAGTGATCTGGAAATGTTTGCCACAGTCGTAAATCAATAATGCAAGAAAACGACGTCCTACCATACTCATTTCATCAATTATAAAATATTCTATATATTTTAGTTTTCTTTGGAGTTTCTTCAAAGATTCTCAATGTTTACCCCGCATATTGGAACAGAAAGTGACGAATGTATAGTGCTGCCTTCAATGTTAAAGCCGCAACACCTGTTGGAGCGACTACCATATTGTTCTCATGTAAGTTATGTTCCTTTGCGATCTCATATAACCTTCCCTGAATAACATTAATAAGGTAAGATTTGCCGGTTCCAGCAGTACCCATAACAATAATTCTTAAAGGTGCTATGGATTCTACTCTTTCACGTATTAACCTTTGTTTCTCACTTAGAGTCCTAAGGTCGATACTAGTTGTTACCAATTGTCTGCTGGATGAAGCTTTCTGCCCCTTCAATTTCATGATATCGTAGCAAACTTAGCAAACTTTCGTTAACCCAATCGTGATTTCTATCAATATCGCGGGCACTAAGTCATCTAAGCTACGCGTCTGTCTATTTGGCATCATTTCAGCCAGTAACATCCAGTCAGTTCGAAGTTCATACGCTTCCTGTGGTGTGTAGTCGTCTTCTTCATCAGAATCGTTACCATCACTTCTTGAATATCATCCACAGCAGGTTCAATTAAATCATTAGGGGCATCATTGATTTCTACAAGATGTTGGTTATATAAATCAATCCATGAAAGAGTGTGATTCTCTGTGAGGTTAAGAAGGTCTCTATAACGAACCATTTCGAATGGGAGATGGACGCGGATAAATACGTACAATGTTTTACCAGAGCATTCTACCCAGTTGCCTTTTACTAATTTATATTGCTGATCCAATTTGAACAATGAAAGTTCCTCAAGTTCGGCAGGTCTATTACAATATCTTTGTAGAGGTGAGGGATCTGTCTACATAATTCCATTGTTCTCATTATTTGGAACATTTCATTACTATCACGAAGCTGTTGATTCGCCTCTTTATTAAGTTTTAGACTAACAAAATTTCAGCTACTATGATAGAGCGGTAATTGAAGATGATGTCAGGTTTCTTGCGCCGAAAAATCACGTTCTTCCGACTGTGTGAATGAGCAACTTCTGGAATGCTTTAACAGCTGGATCATTGGGGTTATCACTACGAAGAGCTTTGTACAACACTTCTGAGAGGGCTAAGGACCGTGGTTCTGCTTCACTAGCATACTTCGAAACATACTGCTTGGTAAGGATGGGTATCAAATCAACATTTGCCCTCCATCCCTGTAATTGAATACGATCATGTGGATTTATAAGTGGATCATTTCTGGTAGTTGTTAGTTCTAGGTAAATAAGGTAACCATTATTATCATTAAAGTCTTCAGAGTGCTTTTGGCATGGGTGGTGATCAGAAGGAGGTGCATTCAGGTCGGGATTGATTGTTGTAACTAAAGAATCTTATTTCATCATTATTTTTCATGTTTTCCCAATCGACTCCTGATACTTCTTTTCGCTTGACAATGCCATGAACATGAACACTACCATTATGTTGCCACTCAAATCGATACCATACCACCAGTCAACTAATTCCCATTTAGGAATTAACATTTCCTCAAAAAAAAAACTTTAAATCGCTTTTCAAAGAACCATGCAGCAATATGGAGATTATTTATGAGATCTTTACATCGGCGGTCTTGCCAATGCATATCTGCGCAAAATGCAAAGAAAATCATTCTCTGAGACCTTATCTAATTCAGCTCTACGACGTATCCAATATTGAATAGTACCACGCAATCCTTCATCATACCGTAATACTTTACTATGTGAGTATCGTTTTGCATTAAATCCAGTATCCTGTACTATGAGTTGCCCTTTCTCTAAATTTTGTCGAACAAATACGCGACCTTCTGATGATGCTCTGCGTCTCATTAATGAATTTAGGGCAAAGTAACGCCACCGTCGATGACGAGCAAATTGGCCATCTTTATAGGCTAAAAGATGTTTAAAGTATTCCGACAGTTTTATTTCTTTTTATCCGGGGTTCATTAAGGTCCATGACCCTCCAAGGATAAATGTAGGAGAATATCCAGGGGTATGAAACTCTTCAACCGGAGAAACTTCGTTATGCTCTGAAGATGGATCCAAATTTTTGGGATTTTCTTGTTCGTCGGGGAAAAGTAATGCGAGCTCTTCATTGGCTGAAGGCAAACAATAAATTCTATCGTGATATCGATATTGATGATGAATATTACAAACTTTACCTGAAAATGGTTCGATTGCGGAAAACTTCCACAATTCACGGATAATAGAACTAATAGTTCTGAAGAAGAACCGGACGATGAAGATGAGAACGAAAATGATGAAAACTCTTTCAACTCACAAACATTTGTTCCTTCATTACCCACAGACTTAATGAAGACAGGGCAATTAATGAAATTCTCAATTGAGCGCAACAAGATCATGAGAGAATTGACTGGCCGAATGACGCCGAACAATAAGTGAATCCAACGATTATTGGATCATGTAGAAGTCGTGCCGCGAATTCCTGCGCATCTTGTGGAAAATTAATAATATTTCCACGATATGCATACTGTCCTCCAGGAAGGGTGTATACCGAAATGACAGGGAATACTTTCCCGATCAGTATTTCTTCTACATCGGTAAGTCTCAGAAAAATAAAAGTATTTAGTTATATAGAAAATATACTAATCAATACCTACCTGGACCCATATTGTTTTAGGATCATCCTCAAACATGACAACGACGGCACTCCTTTCCAATGAGCATAATAGAAGGGAATCGCTCATTGCACGTTTCACTTAGGTTGTTTTTGAGATTGTTCATTGTATTGCGAAATTGGCGCAAAAGCTTCTCATCAACAGTTGGAATGCATATTTTTGACGCATAATTGACTTCTTTTGTGAAAGCCTTACTGCAATTTGATTTGGAGTTTCTTTTGCTCTTCTAAGCGAATATTTCTTACGCGCAAGACTTCTCTTCAACTACCGAACGTACTTCACGCTCCTCGTTGGTCTCTTCTCGCTTTACGCTTCCTTTCTCGATCACGTGCTAAGCGTTCCTCGCGCTCCTCATTAGTCTATTTAGCAATTTCCATCTTCTCCTTTCCGATCATGTGACAAATGAGCTTCTTCCATATCAATTAACATGTTCTCTCTATTCTCTTCTCTCTATTCTCTTTATTCTTGAGATGATTTGAAAGAGGAGCTATGCACAAATACCCTTACACAATTATTGTATATCCTCATTAAAGTGATCTTACCATATTGTAATCCGATGTAATGCAAGGTTTTTATTGGAAATGCTTACAATTTGGCTTGTGAATAAAGAAAAAAAAATTTGATTAAGTCGCAAATTATAATTATTACGTGGTTTACATATTATCGGTTTGATTAAGGGGCGTTTCTTTCGATCGTACTTAGGACAATTCAATATCCATTTGATTTTGTTATTTTAATGCACGTTGCAAATATATTGTTTTTGATTAGGCGACGTTCTTTTTTACTTATGAAGTGTATTTATGTTACAAAATTTATCATCCGCGTCACATTTAAAACTTAAATTAAAAAAAATAATATTTATATTAACCGTTTTTAATTAACAACAATTTTCCGTAATTCCATAATTAATAGTTTTATATATTAAAAGTACTATTAACCCAAATGTCTCGGATACTGACCAAAAAAACATTACTACTACCAATACTACTTACTTACTACCTTGAACATATCCTTAAATATTACTCCTATTATCTTGATATACGTTTATTATAATTTCTAATTCTTTTATTTAATAATTTCAAAAATGTTTTTCATTCTTATCTTCTTTGATCTATTAGATAAATGATACAAAATTTTGGTTATTATATAAACAATAATATGCATTTTCCTTCTTATGATTGGAGACTCTCGTTCTATAATCGTAGATTAGAGATCAATGGCTTTCTAAGCGCTCGAACTTCAAAAAAAGTCGATGGAAGGAAAAATGCATTCAGTGTGTCGGTCATTATTTTTATTACTTTATTTGAAAATTAATTTTAAATTCATATATTATTAATGCCAAAAAATTCTACAAGAGGGTTGATGATTCTTTATTTTCGAATCAAATACGGTCTATGGAAGGAAATGGAACCCAATTTAGGTGAATGAACACGTAGAATCATGAGTAAATAGGGGTGTCGAGATGATTAGCTGATTAAGAAAATGAAATAAAATAAATAAATCGTATTAAATAAAATTTCGCATTCAGTTTGTTGAAGTTCAATTAGCTTATCCGATACATACAATAGTGAGATGTCCACCAGATCTGTATTGAAATACATTGGTCTTAAATAGTACGCGAATTAATTAAATTTAACTTTAGGTAAAAATAGATGCTGCTCTTACTTCTTATACCCAGGGAATAAATCAACTCACTAGTCAATATACTTTCCACTAGCTTGATTGTGATGTACCACTGATAACAATATCATGTTGCTTTACAGGCGATTCATTACACTATGGAGCTATTTCCATTATTTTTTTCAACACACCTCGTTAAATAAATAGTAGGCTTTACAATTGGATTCGTGATAACCTATGTTGAAATTGTTGAAATTCAAACTAAAAAAAACCAACAAGTTAATATGAAATTATGAAATTATTTAATAGAAATTCTAATTCAGTACAAAATGCATACTTTTAGAAAGGTCGGTTAAAGAGATTTTAAATATTGATTTTATCTTTCTTCCAATCCAATCAACATGAAAAAACATTTTAGCTTTTTTCTTTTTAAAAAAAATCGAACCTAACCTATATCAACACAATTGTACTTTTGACTTCATTGCATTATAGGTTTACCTATGCAACCTAGAATAAAAAAATTATCAATTCAAATATTGGATGATCGATGATCACCGCGCCGGCCAATAGCCAATCGTAAATGTGATTTATGTGATTACTCCGTAAGTATTTTTTAGAAATATTACAACAGGAGAAGTGGTGGAACGTAGTAGTGGCGAATTTCGTATACCTTAGTAGAATAGAGAGTGTTATGGGTAAACCTTTTTTCTCTTTTAGAAATGACACGTAAATTCTCCAGTATTGAAGATTTGGATCTTTTATTACTGAAGATCTTTTTGTTTCGTCATATTTTAAAATATACAGAAAACCAAACTCTTCATCTAGAATCTTTCGGGTCAGAGTTCTTTCATTATAATACATTTCAGATGAATAATTCTATTTTTGGAGTAAAGGAACGGACCAAAAATAAAATAGAATTTTTATTCAAACCTTTACTAAGATTAAATAATCAAAGTAAGCTTTTAATTTCTTTTCTTTCTTTTAATACATATATAGATTTATAATAATTTTTTTTATCTGTAGATGCTGAATTTAATTGTCTTGTAATGCCAGCTGATCCTTCAATCAAAGAAATAATGATCAAATATACCATTCCAGTAAAGTTATCTACTGTGAATGTTTCAATATTTCAACTAAATGATGATCTAGATAAACCAGATCTATTACGACAAACATTTTCAGGAGATTCTAAACTATGTACCATTGGAAGCGATAACTATACAGTACATATTCCAATTTTTGAAAGTACATTCAACCAACAGAATTCTACCTATTATGTTTTTGTTGAAAATAATTTTGTCATCTCTCAAGAAAGAGATGAACCTTTATTTGGAATTAAAGGGAAAATTTGGATGTTTTTAACAAGTAATATACATTTTTTTTTTTAAAAAAAATTTTTTAATGATAAATAGAAAATTTATATTTTGTTACTATATTTAGAACCACTTAAAATGGCGCAACATTCAGATTCAGTTACAGGATTACTTCGATTAAATGAGGGAGGAAGTTTGAAATTTCTCCAAATGAATCATTCAATATTTTTCAAAAATATGATTCAAAAATTTTTTAAAATAATTCCAGTAACTGAATCAACAAGTGGTAAATGGAAATATGATCCTATATCCATACAAGATTTTGCTGATCTAGCATTCATATTATTAAAGGTTAAAAATACATCATATTTGATAATTTCAACGTAAGAAATTTCATTTAATATTATTTTATTTATACTATTTTAAAAATTAATTCAATTGATTACTAATTTTCTTATTTATTATTATATAGTATGTATGATATTCTTTGTTTTACCTATTGTAATCAATATTTTATTAGCCATAAATATTTTTGTATCTAAAATGGCAATGAATCCATCGTTCCTAAGTGGATCTCTAATGTACACACTACTTTTAGCCATTAATAAATACTTTATTATTAGATTTATTTGGCCTTAAAATATTTTTGACTCTTTAATTTAAAGATCAAAAAAAATAATGCTTTGGGATAGTATCATAAATATCTTTATTGAAGATATATCTCAAATCATTATTCAAGAGTTATATTACAATAGTGTTATAACATATGATCTTATTCCATCTCTTGCGCTTGCATCTGGTGAATTAGTTATAGACTTATAATAAATAAATTAATTTTAAGATCATATTATGTGTTATTAAGATGGAATCATTGACACAATAAAATTAAAGAATATAATAAATATTGACATTTATTTGCCATTTCTTTAAAGAAGTGGCAGATAAGATTGAATGTTAAATTAAATATAAAAAATATAGTAAATAAATTGTAAAATATTTTAATTTTTAGTACTATTAATTTAATATTATTTAGACTTGAAAATTAAAGAAAAAAAATCTTGTAATTTTAAAAATCTAATTAGATGAAAAAATATATAGTAAATAGATTGTAAAATATTTTTTAATTTTTTAAGTGTGATTATGACAATTAAATAATAGGAATGTTTCATGTTAAAAATTGATTCACTCTTTATTATTGTTTTATGCTAAAAAAAGACAAACTTTTATGAATATCCTTCCATTTCCTTGCAATACTATTTTACTTTATTAGAGTTGTCTTACAAATAGTAATAGTTTCATATCTCTAAGTACAATACTAAATGAGGAATAATATGTCAAAATATTAGCAAATTGGTTTATTTATTGTGCCATTTTGCACCCAATAATTATACCAGCAGTGATATCATAATTTTATCATCAAAATTATAATGAAATTTAAAAAATTTAATAGTTTGTTCTATTTTCAAAATATTATTTGTATGCATAATTTACTATATGTTTAAGTTTATTGATCCCAATGCTTATAGTTTAATTATTTCTTCCAAAATTTATTTATACAAGGTAATAAACACCTTTGATACCAAATGCATGTGCTTACCAAATACAGTCAAACCTTTATATAACGATATGTCGGGACTCATAAGAAAAAATTTAAAAAATATCGTTATATCAAATTATACCGATATTTATATGTCCTCACATATAGTGGAAATGTAAAATTTTATCAGTAAATCAAGTTTTTAATAATGTATCGGTATATCGAATATCGGTATATCGAGTTCTGACTGTATTAGGTTTTGAATTACTTTTAAAAAGTATCAGACATAAACAATTAATTTTTCTATTTAAATTACTAATTAACTTTAATAAATTAGTTCAAATTTCTATAGCATACTTTTCACAGTTTTTATAATTAAAAATTAACATATTATATTAATAAAAGCTTCTGTAAAAAATTCTTTGCAAATAAAAAAAGATCATGTATATTATATTGATCACCACATTTTTTTATGTATGTGAATAAAGTAATATTTTAAAATACAAATTTGGTAGTATAATAATAGAAATACTTTGAATTTTTTTTTTTTGAAACATGTTTATTAAAAAGAAAAAGTTATTAATAGTTAATAAATAAATTAAAATTATAATAACAAAAAAACATATATAAATGTTCTGTTGTTCTGTAATTCTTTCAAGTAAAAAATTTATCATTTTTCAAGTCTTTTAATAAAAATATTCAATTCAAAGGTATTGATCACCTTTATCTGTTTAATACTATTTATCTATTGCTTATCTGTTTCATTTTAAAAAATATATAATAAATAGATTGTAAAATATTTTAATTTTTAGTACTATTAATTTAATATTATTGGGATTTAAAAATTAAAGAAAAAAAATCTTGTGATTTTAAAAAATCTAATTAGATGAAAAAATATATAGTAAATAGATTGTAAAATATTTTTTAATTTTTTTAAGTGTGATTATGATAATTAAACAATAGGAATGTCTCATGTTAAAAATTGATTCACTCTTTATTATTATTTTACGCTAAAAAGATAAACTTTTATAAATATCCTTCCATTTTCTTGCAATACTGTTCTACTTCATTAGAGTTGTCTTACAAATAGTAATGGTTTCATATCTCTAAGTACAATACTAAATGAGAAATAATATGTTAAAATATCAGCAAATTGGTTTATTTATTGTGCCATTTTGCACCCAATAATTATATTAGCAGTGATTAAGGTTGCCTGCCTAAACCTCTCCAAAATTCTACGATTAGTTTTTCTAAGATTTTACTATAGTTTTATTATAGTTTTAGCAAGGTTTTGGCAGTTTCAGCATTTATAATAAGTTTCGTCAAGTTTCACTTTTCTCCAGAGTTTCGCTAACTTTTTAATAAGACTTTCATATAGTTTCAGCAAAGTTTTGCTATTTCGGCATTTCATCAACTTGCCAAAACCCCCTAGTTTCTCCAGCAACCTTAGCAGTGATATCATAATTTTATTACAAAAATTATAATAAAATTTAAAAAATTTAATATTTTGTTCTATTTTCAGAATATTATTTGTGTGCATAATTTACTATATGTTTAAGTTTATTGATCCCAGTGCTTATAGTTTAATTATTTCTTCCAAAATTTATTTATACAAGGTAATAAATACCTTTAATACCAAATGCATATGCTTACCAAATACTGGGTTTTGAATTACTTTCAAAAAGTGTCAAATATAAACAATTAATTTTTCTATTTAAATTACTAATTAACTTTAATAAATTAGTTCAAATTTTTATAGTATATTTTTCACAGTTTTTATAGTTAAAAATTAACATATTATATTAATAAAAGCTTTTGTAAAAAATTCTTTGCAAATAAAAAAAGACCATATGTATTATATTAATCATCACATTTTTTTATATATGTGAATAAAGTAATATTTTAAAATACAAATTTGGTAATATAATAATGGAAATGCTTTGAATTTTTTTTTTTTTAAAACATGTTTATTAAAAAGAAAAAGTTATTAATAGTTAATAAATAAATTAAGATTATAATAACAAAAAAACATATATAAATACTTTGTTATTCTATAATCCTTCCAAGTAAAAAATTTATCATTTTTCAAGTCTTTTAATAAAAATATTCAATTTAAAGGTATTGATCACCTTTATCTGTTTAATACTATTCATCTATTACTTGTCTGTCTTATCTTAAATTATACTATCTTCTTCTCAAAACATATCATTACAAAATGCATCTTAAATTACATCCTTTCAAGATATATTAACCCAAAATGTATTATTTATTTATAAAGAACCAATTAATAGATTAAAATTACATAATACTTACATTTTTAATTTAGATGATTATTTGATGATGTAAATTGCTTTCAAAGATGAAGATCCAGCATGTATACTACCTTATTTATATCTACAATTTATAAATAAAATAAAAAAATAAAATATATGGATTTTAATTACATTTCTTCTGTAGAAGCAATTTGTTCCATTAATATGAATATTTTACCTTTAACTAATAATCATGCAATGATAATTTATATTAAATTAAATAATGGTATTAAAAAAAATATAGCATAATAATTAATTATAATAATAAGTCTATAAAGTAAGTTTAAATAATGGAAATTCTTATTAATAAAAGTTAATAATAGTGATTAATAATAATTTTTTTTGGCGAATATATTTAGAAAATGCTAACAAATTTGTTGAACATAGTATAGTATCATATAAAGGGTTTATTAGTATTGAAAAATCAGATAAAAAAGGAATAGTAATAATATTAATTTAGCCTTCTGTAAGTATTTTTATAAATAGTAATAATTAGTTTTTTTTTAAAAATATTTTATTGTTTAATTGATTAATTTTTTCACCTTATTTTAGAGATATTATAACAGGAGAAGTAATAGAACGTAAAAATGATAAATTTCATACATTAAATCTATTATCATATATCTTAGTTAATAGTTTAAATTTTTTATTAATAAATAAAAGACTTAGTTTTATGTATATTTTAAAATATGATGAAATAAAAAAATCTGATCCAAATCTTCAATACTGAAAAGTATATGTATCTTTTTTAAGAGAAGATGCAGATTCCCTTACAATATCTTATCTGGTTTACCAAATCACTAAAAGATTAAATAATATAACAACTAATTTATGTACTATAACTTATAATATTAATATATATATATATTATGATATTAAATAATACAGTTATGAATAAGAAGAATAATAAATTTTAAACTGAAATAAATTACCATCAGTTCAAGATTTTTATCAACTGGAGTCTTAGAATAATTAAATAAAATTTCTAATTCAACAAATAATACAGATATTAATTTGAAAAATTTTATATTATAAGAAATTTTTATAGAATATTCGCAGTATAATGAATTCTTTATACATGCCACCCAAATTATTTTGGGCTACCATAATTATAAGTAAAATTCCAAACTCAATTATAACATCCCAAATTATAATTATGATATCCCAAAATAATTTGGGCAGCATGTATAGAATTCTTATCTTTTAAATGATAATGATAATTATATGCAATCACAGAAATCTTTTAGACTAAAGTTCTTTCATTTTAATATATTTTATCTAAATAATACTATTGTTAAAATAAAGAATCAGAATAATAATAAATTAAAGTTTTTATTAAAATTTATACTAAAATTAAATAATCAAAGTAAACTTTTAATTTCTTTTCTTTTTTTACATTTTTATAAAAATTTCTGTAGTAAATGATTATTTTTCTAGTTTTTATTCTAAAGAAATTCAGATACAAGATCATTTTTCTGGAATTTTTTATAGAATATATATATACAGTATATTTGTTTAATATTTTCTTTTTAATAACTGTAGGTACTGAATATGGTTATTCTATAATTAAAATAACAAAGCTAGCTATTAATGAAATTATTGATCTTTCGATTAAAGAAATAATGATCAAATATACCATTTCAGTAAAATTATCTACTGTGAATATTTCAATATTTCAACTAAGTGATAATCTAAATAAACCAGATCTATTATGACAAATATTTTTAAGGAATCATAAAGAGTATACATATAAACTGTACTGTATAGTTAGCTAAACTGTACTGTACAAAGTAAGAACTCACCAATCAGATTTTATTGTATGATAAATAAAAAAAATTTGAAAAGTATACAATGAGTTATGATTAGCTAAAATATTTTTATACAGTACAGTTTATCTATTTACCTATCATAAACTATGTATTATTAGACATATATATGTGATAACTATACAGTGTATTTCTCAATTTTTAAAAGCATATTTAGCCAATTCAATTTCTCTTATTATGTGTTGGTTGATAATAAGTTTGTCATCTCTCAAGAAAAAGATAAACCTTTAATGAAAATTATTAAAAAAATATTTAGACATTTTTAATAAATAATATATATATATTTTTTAAAATTTTTTAATGATTGAATAGAAAAATTTATATTCTATTACTATATTTATTAAAACCATTTAATATACTAATACAACATTTAAATTCAGTTGCAAAATTACTTTGATTAAATAAAGAAAGAAGTTTAAAATTTTTTAAATAAAATTATTTAATATTTTTTAAAAATATGATTTAAAATAATTCTAGTAACTAAATAAAAAATATTGACAAGTAATATATAAACATATGATTCTACTTCTCTAAAAAAAATATTATTAATATTTAAAATAAATGAAGCTAAAGATAATCATATAATTGAACCAAACTTTTAAATGATATTTAAAATTTTAAGAATCTTAATCAAATAAAAAAGGTTTACTGCATTTTTATCTAATGAATATACATCTTTAATTGATAAAAGTATACCTTATATAATGACCTATAAGCAGTGTTATCACAAAATAATGTCTGAAATATGTTACACAAAAAAATGATAACCTCTCAAATTTTTTTATGATAACCTTATTTGATACTTAGCAAAAATGTTTAACATCCAATTATACATAAATATATATAATTTTTGTAAAGAATTTTAAGTTATATAAGAGTATGGACAGAGCACAGATATGTTCAGAATAACCAAAAAAAGTTGCAAACATTAAAAATGTACAACACTGCTGAGATCCCCCTATTCCCTCTGTCATCAATTTACAAAGTTGCCACATCAAACGGACATTCTCATGGTCGAACGAACGAATAATCGAATGAACGAACAAATAAACGAACAAGCAAATAATCAACAGCATAATTAACAACAACATAATCAACGAACAACATGCAATAACATATAACAACAATATACAACAACATTCTTGGTTCACAACATAAATAGCGTTAGTAATATAAAACATCAAGTGATATAAAATAAAATTTAACTTCTCTAAATTTTCATCAATTTTTATCCACTTTACCTTTAATTTCAAACTTCAATAGCTCTCGCTACGAATTATTACTTTTCAAAGTGTATATTTAATTCATCTTAAAATTTAATTAAAATTAATTAAGCAAATATTAATTAAAGTTTAGGGCGAACCTATTACCTTTAATTAATATTAAACTTTACTAACAAATAATTAAATGAAACTTATATTTTTATTGAGTTATTCCGAAACTAACTAACTGAACAACTGTGGAATTCGCTTTGAATTCCGCTCTCTATTTAAACAAATTTTATGATACTTTCTATTCTAATATGTGCTATCTATATACTATCTTTTATGTTCTTTTTACATATTATCTTTGAACTATCTTTCTAATATGCTATCTATATTTTAAATACGCTATCTTTTAATATGCTATCTTTTAATATACTATTTTAATACACTATCTTTAATATGTTATCTTTCAATATATTTCTATATTATCTTTCATGTTCCGTCTTTTTAATACACTATCTTTCAATATATTTCTATTTTTAATATATTATATTCCATCTTTTGTGGCTTATATCTTTTCGTATTATCTTTTATATTATCTTTTATATTATCTTTTATATTATCTTTTCATATTATCTTTCCATATTATCTTTTATATTATTGTTTTTATGTATTTTCATTATGTGTGTTCCTTTAATCCGCTATCCCTCCATTTTATATGATTTACCTTTTGTGGCTTATAATTATTCTTTCCAATTATTCTTATTGTTGAACTCAATAAACTGGTTGCTAAGCTGCAATTGATCGACTCCTTACTCAATCTATTGGTTCCTTGTTAATCATTCGATAAATATTACATCATGTAGATCATTACTCTTCCTAAATGTTTATCCTTTTCGGCTAATCATTTATCCATCTACGTCAATTCATAATTAATTTGTTCGTTCTTAATATTTGGCAATTATATTTGGTGATTGAATTTTATCATCTTTTCATGCTTGATATTCGACCGTTTACACTGCCCATAAGTGTTATACATATTGCCAAAATTTTTTTTAATTTCGGTCATATTTCAGCTTCAGAATATAGTTATTTGTAGATATATCAATAAATTTTTTTAAACCTCAAATAATTTGAGCCAGATTTGCAGAAACTTTAGCAAACTTCAGAAAATTTTAATATAATTTGCAATAATTTTAAATCAGACTTTAAAGTTTTAGCCATATATTAAATATAGGTTATTCGAAATTCTAGAGCTTTACTAAAATTATGTAAGTTGATCAAAATTCCTCAAAAGTTCTTTTGTAGATTCTTTAGATCCAGATTAACCTATTTAAAGTCTAATTTTAGCCAAATCTATAAAATCAGATGATTTTGCTTTAAAAAGTTTATCATATGAACAAAATAGCTGGAATATTTTGGCAATATATATAATAAGTGTATTTATTAAATATTTTTGATATTTGTCAAATAGTTCAGATTCTTCATCTAAAGTCTATATATAAATCAAAGAATATAAAAAATTAATGATTTGGCTTGTTAATTACTTTTTGATATTTAATGCAAATAGTAATTTACAACTAAAGATGTTAGCCGTAATTAATTAGCCGATGCCGTAATATTACAGCATACAGCATTACAGTTATGACACTTTTCGTAATACTGTAATTAGGCCGTAATGCTGTAATTGGGTCGTAATGCTGTAATTAGGTTGCAATGCTATAATTAGGCTGTAATGTCGTAATTTTTAATGGCATAAAAATTTAAAATAAAAGTAATGAATTATAAAAGTAAATTACAATAGTTTATATGTCGTGTAATTTTAATTTTTAGGGGGTACATAAGACGCGTCACATTTTTTTTTGTATTTTATATACGCGTTCGTGTAAAGAAAAAAATTATATAATGAACTAAAATCCCTAGGGGTGGGTGGTCGGAGGTGAAAGGTGGGAAATATTAAGTTTTTTTCAAAAAATTTATGATTTTATGCATAATTTACATATAAACTTTTTTACAAAAAAAAAAATTATTATTATTATTATTTTTGATATTATTTACCCCTTAAAATTGAAATTACACGGTCACATATTTCCTAAAATCCGAAATCCGAAATCCGAAATATAATTCCGGCCGAAATTAACGTAATTTCACTTAAACATGTAATTTCAGCCGAAAATCATAATTCAGCCAAAACGGGAATGCAGATCTTTCCTTTTTTGGCGATAGCCGTTCCACAAAAATTGATTTTAGTGGGAACGACACTGGAATTTTGTGTAACAACACTTTCCTTTTTAGGATATTTGTTAATTTCTGCTAAAATTAAGTGCATAATTCTGGCCGAAATTACATACGTAATTTCGGAATTACGGCATTACGGATTAGTTACGGCATTAAGACCTAATTACAGTATTACGACCTAATTATGGCATTACAACCTAATTACAGCATTACAACTTTTGCTTTTTAATGTAGATAGGTTGCAACCTATTACATACGACACTGTGTCTTAATATTACAGTTATAGCTAACATCTTTATTTACAACATACTATTATCATTTTTTTGGTTAAATTTTCAGTTGACTTTTTATTACATAAATGATCAATAATAAAAGAAACTAATTCATCTTCTTGTACATTAAGATATTCAACAATTTTTTTACTTACAAATAGCTGTAACTTTTTGTTAAGAATATTCTGTTATAAAATGAAAATTATGAATTACATATGAAACTTATCTCATTTAATTCCTTTCATTTAACATTCCAATTCAAACTGAAGTCTTTTTTTATTCATTGATATAATAATTGCTACTAATTCTTTAACTAATTTTCTTTTTCCTTTCTTTGACTCTGTTTTCATTGTTTTTATTATTACTATATTTTAAAGAAACTAAAATTCAATATTTACATTTTGACTTTAATATCTTCTTCATCATTTTTTAGTTAGGACTATTAATGCTATATAATATTTTAATATAAGATCAAGAGTTAATTTTAATTTAACACTATTTTTTGTAAAGTACCAACTGTGGCAAACGTTAAAATTTCTTTTCATTGTTTAATTCTGCTTTCATAGCTTTTTTTACACTACTTTCTTTTTTTTTAAGTATCTATAATTGATGTTACTTAAGCTCAATTTCTTGCTGTTCTTGACTTCTTGCAACCTATTTGCCTTATTTATAGCTAATTTATATGCTCTGAACTAGAGGTTGGAACCAACCAAAAAACCTTAATCGATTAATAATTGATTAATTAAGGGTCCTAATCGATTAATAATCGATTAATATTAAAATATTAAAAATTTTTTTTTTTTGACCGCAGATTGCATCAAATTGTTATTGATCATACATTTAGTTATAAGAAAGTCTTATTTATTATAATTATCATTAAAAAATTAATACAAATTCTTCTAAGTTCAGAGAATATATGACCAAAAATTCACAGCTCTGGGCTGCATTAGGACCTCACTTACTTATAAGATAGGTCACCTCCAGGTCTAAGATAAAAATCATATATAAAATTCTTTATAAATCCTATTATAAAAGGAAATTTTAGGTTACATTGTTATGATTTTTTTCCTTTTTAGCTAATTAACCAATAGAATTTAAAAAAAAAGTAAGGTAAAAACTATTAGTAAAAGGCCAATTTTTTATAGTGACCTTTATTATAAGTAAGCAGGGCCTGCTGCATTAGATAATTTGACCAGAATTATGAGTTGATAATTTTAATCAATTAACTGATTTTTGAGATACTTTAATCGATTAACCAATTTTTAAAATACTTTAATCAATTAACCATCTTAGTTGATTAATTAATTGATTAACCTTAATCAATTCCAAACTCTACTCTCAATAGAACCACTAATAAGATTTATATAAATTATAAAAAAAGTTAAAATTCATAATTTATTCTTAAAGTAATTATAATATATATCTATCTGTTTTTGTAATATTTTTTTTAATCACTATCAGCTTCAATGTTATTGCTCCATTTTACTAACTTTTTTACCATTATTTCTCAATCTCAAATTTGTTTTTCTTTAATATCTAAATCTCATTTACTTCACATTCATGATTTATTACTTGCTCTTATTTTTTCTCTATGTTACTATCTTTTTTCTCTCTAATATAAGATAATAATTATTCATATAAGCGCATTTTTGAAATTTGACACATCCTTCTATTTAGAACATTTGATTAGAATTAATAATTTAATATATTATTGATATACCTTTTACCTGAATCAATTAGTTAAATTTATTATAACTAAAACAATATATATTTCAAATTAGTATGATTAATTATATAAGAAAAGTATCATTTATATAATTTTAAAATATTATTAAAATAAACTGATAATTTAGATCATATATTAATTTTAAAATATATGTCAATTTAATCTATATCAGATTAATAAGGCTATTCTAAAAATATGCTTATATGTATTAAAATTAGTATATATAATCCAAAAATAAAATTTAATAATTTATATTTCTTTAAAAGTCATTTCTATTTCAGTTTTCTTTTAGCTTATCTGTATTGTTCTTCTTCTTTATTATCTAAAATATAAGATTTGCATCTTGATTCTCTTACAGGAACAAAATTTACTAGTTGATAATAATGTTCATATTGCTGATCTTGATTTTTATTAGTTTTTTTACTCTTTCACATTTTCTCTTTTTATTTTCTTTTTCATATGAATGTTCTTTTTTTTCAGCTTTAGCTTTACAATTTACTTATTTTTTCTTTTTTCTCTAACACTTGCTGCAGCATATTTTTAAAAGAATGCCATTTCTTAGTAAATAATAAAAATTCTTTTGATCTGAAGAAAAATCAGCTAGTAAATCTGTATTATTATTTTTTTCTCCATATTCTGTTTTTATTTCTATAACTGGTAATATTTGATGAACTAGTTTATTTTTACATTACAAATTTATTGATCTCTTCTATCCTATGATTTAGTTATATTTTCAATAATGCATTTTATTTAACTTTATATTATACTGAAAGACAAATCTATATTGAAATATTATATTAACATAATTCATGAATTAAAGACTTTTAATAATGTCAAATATTCATTAAATGAGAGAATTTCATAAAGAATAAAGCTTATGATAGTTTATGAATCACTTATTTAAAGGAAGTAATAAAGTTGAACAAAACTTTTCAATATTTTTTTAAACTTAATTCTTAGGTTTTTTTAATTATAAGAATTTTATATATCCAATATTGTTGGAAAAAATTATTTATTTTATACTGATAGTGATGATAAATTAATTTTATTTGTAAGAATTACTATTGTCATATATATTATTAATAATCTGTATTTGAGTGTGTGAAATTTGTGCAAATTTTGTATATGAAAACTTTGTATGTACAGTCAGACCTCCATAATTGCACACCTCTTGGGACCATATGCATAATTTTCAAAATAGTGCATTTAAAGAGGATGTGCATTTATAGAGGTAAAATAATTAGAGATCATATAAGCTTAGGACCGAACCAGAGGGTGCATTTAGAGAGGGTATACATAGTGGATGCAATTATGGAGAGTACAATTATAGAGGTCTGACTGTACTTCTACTTAGCATAGCAGATATCTCTATTTTATCACAATTTTGATGACTATTTATCAATCATTTGCTGATTATTTATTCAGTTATATCATCACATAATATAAATGTAATTAATGTGATTGTTAAAAAATTTTACATAATATTATATACTTAAATTTTACAAATAATATAAATTTAGTTTCAATTTATTGTATATTAAATTTTATCAAAGTTAAATTATTATTAAGTAACTTTTATTAATAGCAACTTTTTAATTTTTATTATTATTCTGAATTTTTATTAAACTAGATAAATATTTATATAAATTGATATAATCTTTTACATAAAATTAATTATTTATACTTTGTAGATTCTTTTAAAAAACTAATAAAACAATAAAATTTATTTAATTATATTTAAGGTTGCTGAAGAAACTAAGGGGTTTTGGCAAGTTGGCAAAATGCTGAAATAGCAAAACTTTGCCGAAACTATATGAAAGTCTTATTAAAGTTAGTGAAACTCTGGAGAAAAGCAAAACCTGATGAAACTTATTATAAATGCCAAAACTGCTAAAATTTTGCCGAAACTATAATAAAACTATAGTAAAATCTTGGAGAAACTAATCGTAGAATTTTGGAGAGGTTTAGGCAGGCAACCTTAATTATATTATGGTATTTACTTAATTTTGTGGTATTAATTTATTTGACATTTATTTATTCATCATTTTGTGAAATTATATATTAAATATCTTATTAGTAAAAAACTTGCATTATGGATCAGATCATTACATTATTTTTACTATATATTATATATAATATAAAGAATATTTATACAAAGTTTCAAGTTTCACAGATATATATTCATCTTTGCAAATCAATTTTTGACTGATAATTGAGAAAAATAAATAAATCATTATATTATTTATATACAAATAATGTAATAACAATATTAAAAATTTTACTAATAATAATATAATTAAATTTACTACTATATATAATAATTTAATACTTTTTCATTATTTTTTGCCACATTATTTTAAAAATATTTGTGATTTTTCAATAAGTTTTTAAAATCTGAAATTAAGTGATTGGTAAATGATCAGTAAAGTAATATAAGTATATTCGCTATACTCTTTTACTTATTATGTATATAGATATTTATTTGATAAAGTATTTAATTAGTGCAAAATATAATAATAATACTTTATTTACAATTTTCAAACTCTTTTTTTTAAAAAAAAAAAAGCTAAATTAACCAGAACTAATTAATTTTAGATATGATCTACCAACCTCGATGTTTTAAAGAACTGCTAAAAAAGAAACCATTGATGTTTAGAATCTGGTATTATATCAATAGTTTTATTTTAATTAATTTTTCTAAAAGATCAATAAGAATAGTCTAAAATTATTTGGTTTTGATTAATTTGTTTAATTAATTCAAAATTTCAAATATTGATTAAATTTTAATTTAAGAACTAATGTATCATAAAATTTACTCTAGAGCTTTGATATGATAGTAAAATTTATATTTCAAAAGAATAAATTTTCTGCTTCAAAAGGTAAATATAAAATGTTGAATAATTTACTTATAAACAAGAATGAGTTTATGCAAACATAACAAATGCTATTACCCTTATCAAATATACCAAAGAATACAAACTAATATGAAACAAATATTATTTAAATTTTACCTGCAAAAATCTTAATCCAAATATTCAATAATATAATTTTAATTAATTTAATGAAGTAATAGAATAAGAAATACTTATAATTCTCTATTGTAAGAATTTACTATTGATGATTTTCCAGTTAAACAAGTAATTTAAGAAGTTGGATCACAGTCTGTAGTATTACAAAACTATTTGGCAAACTTTAACAACAAAATATTGTAAATGGATCAGGTAATAAGCAACAGATATAATATCATCATTATAAGTAATGATACATTAACATAATTAAATTTAAAATGAAAATATAATATGTATTTTATTTAAATTTAATTCTCAATTATATATAGTATAATATAAAATCCTGAGAAGTTCTTAATTTTACCAAAAAGAATGATTTACAAATAAAAGAAATTGAAGTATAGGAAATGGAATCTTATACAAAATTTAATTCTTATTCCAGATTCTAAAACTTGATCTGATAATAATTTCAAAACAATAAAAATACTTTACAATATTATTTACCTTTAATTAAATTTTTTAGAAAAAGTTCAACCATATCAAAAACTCTTAGATTGACAACTTTATAAAGGCTTAATATATCCTTATATGAATTCTAATGGTATATCAACTAATAATATTTTACTTTCTAGAAATATTATAATAAACAAAATTGATTTGAATATATTTAATTTAAATATTGTTTCATTTATTTCAAGATAGATTGATAAAGTAAAAATTAGAAAATTTTTTAAACTACTATTGAAAGGAAGTTGAAATGGATTTACTTCTAAAGATGTTTTAAAACCTCAATTTTTAATAATTTAGTTAGAAATGTTTATTAACATTTTTATATATTATTTTTGTAGAGTTTCAGTCTTTTAGTTGATTAGGGCTATCTCTACTAGTTTAATAAAGAAATCTTAAATAACAATAACTAGAAGAGTCTACTACTTAGAGATCTCCATAGAAAAATGATCTTTAGAATTTCATCTTTTTTTTATTATATCCTTAATCTGTGAATTTATCTTTAGAATTCTATATAACAATATCATCACCAAAGTATGGACCATGTTGAGAATGATAATATAGTGAATAATCTATATTTACTTATTACTGTATCTTTAATATTGTTACTATTAAAGAAAAAATAAAACTATCTTTAGTTTTGACAAACTGAGAGCTAATTTTCATTTCAAAGGATTATATCCGTCTAGAATTTCTTCATTTCCTTCTACTTAAATAAATGTAACAGTATTAGATATATCATGATATTATTCATAAAATTTTTTGTTGCGAAACTTACTATTTCAGCGTTCTGAACTCCAGTATCTCGAACCAAAATCTATAAAAATAAGAACATTAATAAACGTTTCCATTTTTTTTAAAAAAATAAATAAATAAATAAATAAATAAAGACAAAAGTTTCCTCAATTTTTTAGTTACAAAACTTACCATTTCTGGTACCCATGCGTCAAATGCTCCGAAGTCTAATAAAAAGATTATTTTTCTTGATAAATCAAAGCAATAGGAATCTTAAGCCCTCACTCCTCAGATATATTGTTCATACTTGTCTAATTAGTATAATTAGCGAATTTATTCAATATGGTAATAATGGAAATGGGGTTTGCATTACATAGTTCTTGACTTCTCGAGAAAAATATATACAGGTAGCTAATTGAAAAAAAAAAATAATATCACAGATCATTACCAATTGGTCATGTGAATCGCCATACTTTGACCAATGGCAAAAATCGGAATACATCAAGTCGATTTTTGATAAACGTATTAACGATCTACTGACGATTGATTGAATAAGGTTAACGATCAGACGTAGATTTATCATGTGACCGAGTGGAAAAATTCAAAAAATTTATACTAACCTATATATCATATCAGATATTATTTATTATTATTTTTTTTTATGAAATATTTCTAACAATATAATAAGGGGGAAATGTATTTAATAAAAAGAACCCGTTTAAAAAAGTATTAACATGTAGGTTATTAGAAGCAGACGAACTAATTCAATGTACTGTACAGTAGATGCATTGATCAACGCGCGTCTACACTATCTCTGACGACGCCTTTGATGATATCTTTGATTAATAAATAAGGAGGAATATCTAATAATATTATTAAATAGCTTAATTATTTTAAATAGATTATTAAAAATCAAGTTTATAGTACTGCCCAATATTTACCAAATTGACGTAGCAAAACTTTTATGTAAAAAATTTATTCTGCATTGGGGTCTGCACCACAAATTTTTAGCCTGCCTATACTACATTTTTAGCAGTAACCCAGATTCATTGACGTATTTCATCCGAGCGGGGCGTAAAACACTAATCAAAGACTACATTTAAAAGAAATATCTTGTTTTAATATTATATAAAATATCTCTGCGTTACACGAACGATTTGGTAATTCATAATATAATAAATATGAGTGGTCCTTATTATTAATTAAATAACTTATACGAATAGGGAATGATATATACTGATAACTGAAATTTATTTATTGATTTTTATACAATATCTATTTGATATGCACAATAAATGGTTGGGGAGTTTATTTAGCACAATAAAGAAAATTGTCACGATATTGTTTTCTTTTACATGAACTACACGTATCCAAACAAGTATATTGATTGTTTTTATTTTTTTCAATCGTATGATAATTGTGAATGATTCTAAGGAGATAAGGAATATTTTTCCTTTATGGGGAAGTTATTATAACTATACATCTTAATTGTATCACTAGTTTTTTTATAATCATAAATTCATACACGTCCTAATCAATCACAATCAGTGCCACGACAACTAAGTTTCTGCAATTAGTAGAATAATTAGAATGAATCACTTTTTTTGTTTTATTTCAACAAACTTTATTCACAGAAAAAAAGAAATGTTTTGTGCTATTTTAGTTAGACATCAAATTTGTACCCAAATAATCAATACTATTTTGAAATTTACTCACCTGTTGCATTCATAAAAAAATAATAATAAATTTTTTTCTAGAATATTTTTATTTAATAAAGTATATAAAAAAATTATGAAAGTAGTAAACTGATGGGCGGATAAATAATTTTTATTTGACGATCGTAATGATACTTTCAATATATCGAGAAGAAAATTTTGAATTTCACAATACAGATTCTAAAATTCTTTTTTTCTTATAACAAACTCGTTTTTTTTGGGGAAAAAATTTAATAATTTACCTAAATTTGGTTGTTTGTATTGATCATTCATTTCATTCATTTACTATGATAGGAGGCTTCTACTTGATATAATAAATTTTTAAAAAAATAAAAAAATTCATTTAAACAACAAAGGATGGCAGGTAAATAAACGCCAATATGCATTCATTGGAATTTTCTAATGTAATATATTTTTAGAATCATTAGTAATAAATTATCATTAGGAATTAACTATAATTAATATAATTAATAATAATAAAAAATAAATAAAATTAAAGTTCTCAAGGGTTCTCATGGTGAAAATAATTTGTAATATTATGCAATATATTTTTTGTAATGTTTCACATATGTTTACACCATTGAAATTAATTTAATTCTGTGTTTGATTTAAAAAATTAAGAATACATCATAAACTTTTATAATAACGAACACAAAAATAGTCTTTTGATCCATGTTCTTTGTTCTTTTTGTGAAACTTTAATTATATAATTGATTGCATATAATATCATTTCGTTCATAGTATTGTTCTCCATTGCATAATTGCGTAACTGTTTATATACGCCAAGAACAAACTAAACGAAAGTCTTTACTTTAACCTCGTTTTAAACCGAATAGGACATCAGAAATTATGATTTTTGGCCTGCATTATGATGATCTTTGGCGATCTTGGGCGGAATTATAAATGCTTGTCGGTGGTACAAGATGTTACAAAAAATTCTCCGAATTTACAGCATGAAATAAGGTTTTATTGTAATCATAATATATATAATTTAGAATATCAGATATCTTTATTATTGAAATCACATGTTTATATAAGGAAATTCTATCCCGCTCTTTGAAACTTGAAATTTCAACTTCTTAAACGAAAAAAAAAAAATAAATAAAATAAAAATTACTGTGCCGCAACTCTAAATGATGATATTCAAAAATTACAATATATTTATTTATTTTACAAATTATTTACAACTTAATAAACTTTTAATTTAGCAGGTAAATCAACATCTATTGCATATGTGGCATTTATAGAACAAAATAAAATAACGAAACTATAATTTTATATTATGAACCTTAATAATTTAAAATTTAGTTGAAAATTAAGTTAATCAATTTAATCAAAAATCAATTTTATAGAAATATCAATGAAATGAAATGCATTTCGTAACAAAATATTAACAATCAAATAAAAAAAATCAATTTGACACGAAATTAATATAGAAAGATTTATAAATAGTGCAGTGATAATTACATAATAATCAATACTCTGCTGGCGTAAAAAATGACAATACATTGCCTTCTTTGTCAAGGTCGTTAAAGTTTATTTTTTTTTAATATTATCATATTTTTAAAACTTTCAACATATGCATATGGTTCATGACCTTTGTTCAATTCGTTAATTAAACCGAAAGGATGTTATACATCAATAAATAATTAGCCACTTAATTTTTTTGTTTTTTAAATAAATTGTATGTATATATTATATACTGTATATGTATTATACACATACAGTATATTATTTATTTAATTTTATAATTAATTTAATTAATTACTATTATTACTTTAAATCATGCAGTTTCAAATCGGATAAATCCGCGGATTGGCGGATTGGAGGATCGCAACACTAATTCCGAGCGCGCGTTTAAGGCTCATCCAGGATATCCAGGATTTAAGATCAGACTTAACAACAATATGGTAAAGATATTTTATTATATTCAAGATTACGCAAATTTTATAAAAAAAAGGTGTAAAATAAATAAGCCGATACAAAAGAAAAAGCAAATTAAATAACCAGAATTATTTAAAAGCTATATATACTGTATATGCGTATACGAGTTATATCGGATACCTTTCAGCGTCATGATTTCAAAATTTAAAAATTCTTTAACGTCTTTTCCAAATTCCGTATAATCAGATACCCACATTATGAATTTTTAGATAAGTAAGATATGTGTTCAAATATATATATAGAGAGAACGGATAACCTATTCCCTATAAAAAATTTTTGTCGGATACACTCCAATTTTTTCCCGAATTTATTGAAAATACTCCGATTATACTGATAACATTCCGATTATATTTCAAGTTAAAATTTAGAAGTTTTAATATGATAAAAAGTATTAGGAAATACTCCAAAAAATTTTGAAGGTATTCCGATTTTGTATTCAAATTGAAAATGTTCCAATTATATTCCGATTATTTAAAATATTTTTATTAACAATATATTTCAATAAAATGTAACCTTCTTTATCAATGATAAAATATCCTATATTCGACCTCAATTAGTAACGGTAATGATCAGCAATTAGGCTCAGTCCTTAATCAATTTTTTTTTTAACTTTTTTAAACTCTTTCATTTTTCTTTCCCTTCCCTTTGTCCTTTTGTCCTTTCCCCTTCCTTTGTCCTTTTCTTACCATTCCCTTTTCTTCATCTTTCTTTTCCCTTTCCCACCTCACACTTTCTGTTGAAAAAAATCTAGACAAAACTTTTTAGGCCATTTTTTCGGTCTCCTTGAACGCGAAACTTTGATAAGTTTTTCAAAATTTTTAAAATTTTTTCTATTTTATTTCAACAAACTTTACTAACAGTTTGTCTTTTTTCTTTTTAATTATTCATTTAACAAAATGTTTTATTAATGTTTCATCTTTTCTTTCTTTTTTAATGGGCTGGCCTTGAATACATGGAAATTTGGCGTGGAATCATTAATCTTTTAAATGGCATGAAGGGTCTTTGGGCACGTAAGAATCTGGTGAACTATTTTTCCATTCTTTTTATAATTCATTTATGTTAATGGTTCACTTCTTTTTCTTTTTTTTAGTGGCTCTTTCGGGTCTCTGGAGTTTGGGCATTAGTAAAGTATTTTAACAAAATGGCTACTAATGAACATTTCATTTTTTTCTTTTGTATTCTTTGGAGTATCTGGACATGTAGAAAATTCGGTGAGTAGATATTTTTCCTTTGAATTAATTCTATTAATGAAATGATTGCTAACATGTTTTTTAACTTTTAGACAACTTTTCAGCTCTTTGGACGCAGGATTTGGTTGGTTTTTAATGAACTGTTACTGAAAGTTCATTTTTCTTATTTATAGATAGCCAATTCTGATTTTAAAGTGCTAGAATCATAGTAAGTTTTTGGAATCTTTCAAAAACTAATTTAAAAGAATGTCAATGAGCGAAACCTAGTAAGTTTTCTAAGCTGAAACTATTTAAAAAAAATTAAGAAGCTTTTATCCAAGGCATTAACCCACCTCTTAAATACAAAAATATCACACCACCTAATAAAAAACTCGAGAAAGTGGTATCACTACCTACTCCAATTTCTTATGATAATATGGTACATCAATTTCTGAATCATTTCCACATACTGATATTGCTATTTCATCTAAATCTATTTCTGAATCATCGTTCTTACTAAATAGAAGCCAATGATGCCCAATTGCCTTTGCAAGAAAGGAAAAGAAGGTCAACTAGAATGAATAACGTGCAAATTCAGAAAAAATAACCAAAACAACAAAGGTTACACATAACACTTGTAAGAAAGTTAGAAATAATGACGGAGAAGCTTATTAATATAGAGGGTCCTATTAATGTATCAATTATTTAACGTATTATTGAAAACTACATAGTTCACATTCATAGACGCTTTCAGATAATATCCTGCAAATATAATTGAAGTGTATCTTGATCGCATTCAATAAAATTTACTGAATATTTTCGGATAATATCTGTGTAAATCATCTGATAATATTCCGTTTAAATTCATAAAATTTACTGAGTATAATTTGAGTGTTTCCGGGTAATAACATAAAGTATTATTCCGAAAAATGATCACTTTTCGGAGTGGAATCATAATAGTAAAATTCGGGACATTTTCGGAATGCAAAAACCAGATAAAATTCGGAATACTTTCATAAAAAATTTTTTATAGGGATTACGATGATATATATTTATATAATTTCAGAAATAAAATAAATAAAACGTAAATCAGTAATAGTTAAGACAAAAAAATAAAAATAGTGGCGCGGGTACATTAATTTGTACGACAGATCGAATGGTTAATTATAAATATTTGGTATTCACATTGGTCTTTCTTTACGAATAAAAATATTTGTATTTGTATGTTATTGTATGGGCGTGCTTAATAATGGTATGATGTGGCGCGAACAAATTTATTAACCTTATTATATAAAATCAGTAAAAATAATTATCTTTATTCTATCAGTTGAATTAAATTATTTAATCTAAATATCTATAAAAAATTATAACGTCTAAATCATCTAAAATAATGTACTATTAATCTATTAATTTTAGATTGTAATTCTAAAAATGAAATTTTAAAATAATTTATTATATTATATAAAATGTTTAATTATTATCGCGTCGGGGATGGATCGTGATAGATAAATGACATCGAATTAATGGAAAGATGAGCAAAGCAATCAAAGTACCAGTTGATATTAGAAGGGTCCCGTGCAAAATAGCAACAGGAGAAGCGCATCCTCCTCTTTCTAATCAAAACCAGTCTTTCAATAAATCTAAAAATAGGAATATTGGGCCGAAAAATACTACATATCATTATTGTAATATATTAATTTATTCAAATTAATTTATAAAAATAAATAATATATTACATACTTACAACTATTTACATTTTACGGAAGTAAAATTTGTAATAATCAAGAGCACAGTTCGTCGTAGTCCTAAGCAATTCCTATTTGAGATTAAGCCATGCCCTGAGTGAGATTATTATATTCTTTCTTCAAAAGGAATTGAAAAATGATGTTATAACTATACAAAATTCAGTTAGAATAATAATTATATATATACAGTATATGTATGTATGTATTTAAAGGGTATTTGATTTATTTTCGAAGAAAATGATAGGATAATGTATATAAAGGAATGTATATGAATTCAGTCGTTATAATACCAAAGTAGGAAAAAGAAGAAAAGAATAATAAAGGTTAATAAAGGTGTAATAAAGAGTAATAAAGGTGTAAAATCGTTTAACGGATAGCATATTTATATAAAAAAATTTGTCATCTTTTTTTTTTAGTTAACGATAAGGCTGATTATAACAACTTGCATATGATCTAGTTTATAATATGTGGCCAAATCAATAACTTTAGAGGCTTTGGCGGCTTATTGTTTTCTTTACGTAAAAAATCAGTCAACGGTAAGGCTGTTAAGATGCTGATGGGGCTTGGCGGCTTGGCGGCTTGCATATTCAATTTGGAAATGTTTTTCCATGTGGACGGACACGTTCAATGTTTGAAGCGCACGAAATGATCGAAAATTTTCAAGATATTACTGTTTGAGGATGATCTAATGTCGGTTTTTTCGATGGTTATCCTTAATCAAATGAAAATTTTATTATAAAGAACGCTCCTTATTTAAAAAAGTGATCGTCTATCGATATGTCATAATAGATTGACATATATGGTCTGGAATATTTCTTCCAGTTTAAGATTATACTTTCATAATATTTGTTACATCAATGAAAACTTAATCAGTAATCATTTATTGAAATTTTTCACACAAATAAGCCTTTTTCACGGATAAGGGAAATAATTGGTGTAATACTCGTTTGTACAGCCGATCCAAGTATTACAGTAATGACTTGGTAATTAAAAAAAAATTTGTTATTGTTTATATTTATAATACGAAAGTACACGTTCAAATATTTTTTAATTATTGAAAAGAAACGCTCAAATTGTTTGTAAAAATTATTTGAAGGAGCAATATACACTATTTATCGAAAGTTATAATGTAAATATTCTTGCAATTTGTTAGATTTTCTCATCTTGTTCTATATTTATGGCAAATAGATTAACAAATCAGGATACTGACCCTTTTACTCATGGGTACATATTAAAACGTAACATCCGGCCGATAAACAGTAGAAATAAAGATAGGGATAAAAAGTAACTCTTCCCTTTTTTTTTGGGTATCAAAATATTTGACAATTTCAAAAGTACAAACATACTGTATGTATCTATCGTATAATTTTAATATAAATTCTTATGTTATGAAATCTCTACAAAAGATGCGATAATTGTTTTTTATAATCGTTCCGATATCGGGAATTTCGCCACATTTAACAAGAAATAAAGCCACAGTTACAACTCGTAGATCAAGAAATTCGTGACCTTGTTGTACGACATTAATTTTTTTGCGCAATAAACCTGAAAATTCTCAGGTTTATTATTGTACATGAAAATGTCGATATGGGATAAGGCGTACTTTTCTAACAATTAACTTATTTAAAAATTTAAAAAGGAGTGCAAATTTTTTGACGGAATTAATTTAACTGAAACACAGTCAATTATGCAGTGACACGACGTACGTAACGTAACGCAAATATTCGACTAATCTATGCAGATATGCCAAAATATATATGTACGGATGGTCGGATGGAGGTTATATTTGGTTAATTTCTATCATAATATCTAAAGAAATTTAGAATACAATTTCGCAACGAGGACTAGCGGACTTATTGATACTGCACCTGTAGCAACAAATATAACACTACAGTCGGCTAGGATTTGGACGAGAAATACATGGAATTAAAATATTAAATTTTAAAACTATCAACTAACACACATTACGATGTTGCACCTCCAAAACTAGTCTTTCAGAATGTACCCAAACATTGAATGTACGATATTAATTATTTTCTTTAATAAATTACTTTTTCTGTCAGTTCAAACAAACCAATTTTGTTAGTAATTGATAAACAAAACTGAAACATAGTGTATTTAATAATTAAAAATTTTCTTTAATCCATTTAAAGAAATGAAATCCCTTCAAAATATGTAAGGTCCAGATTTTATTCAGATATTGTATGTTTGAAGGGGAAAATAAGTATTAAGCTGACAAAATAAGCAATTTCATAGTTTTTTCATTGTTTCCAGTTTTAGAATGCAAATCATATTCAATGAAGAATTTTTTGTACCATTAATAAATTATTATTTGTTATCATGTCATCTATGTTACTATGTATTAAAATTATTATACATGCTCACGTGACAAACATTGTTGACTGCGGGTTTATTTTTCGATTAAAATATAAGGTCAAAATATCTCACATCATCATGATACAGTAATCGATTTAAAAATATTAGTAAATCAAGCTCTACTCAAATTACAGAAGCACATAAATCGCTTTTATACCTTACCTTAGAAATGTGAGTCAAACAAATCAAGGGGCAAAATTGAGCCACGTTATCAAAATTTGTTAAAATATTCGCTCGGTAAAGTATTATTAATTGATTTTATTGATTTTTCCTTTTATGAAATTCTGATAAAATTAAAAAAGAAATTAATTGTCTGCTTGATTAATATTAGAATTTTTTATAATAATAATTGAAATTTTTTTATAAATTTTATGATTATGTAATTATTAGTATTAATATAAAAAAAGGAAAGAGAAATTCCATGTGGATAATACTAATCCAATATAAATTTCTATAAATTAATCAAGATACGTGTATCTATTATCTAATTATGGCATTTATTAATTTCTGACTTTTCCGATTTGAATATTTGAATACTCGGATGCCATATCTTGTACTAAATTCTATTCGGAGATTATGCACCGCTTTTGTATTAAAAAAGTGTAATAGGGAGACATGATTTAACTCTTTTCGATTTTTTTAATACGTGATATAATAATAATTTTAGAATTACTTTTATTTAACAAAAAGACAAAGGTCAGAACAATAACAACTAATGATAATTATAAGCGAGATTAGGAATGTGAATAAAAATCCAAACATTCTCGGGTTTGAACTTTCATACGATAACTTTTTTAGTAGGAATAATAAAAATATATTTAAATTTTTTTGAAACACTCGCGTGGTACATAAAATAAATATCGGAGTATATTATTTACATTCATAGCAGACAGGCTTAATAAAAGAAGTTGCGGTTAAAGAAAATTTAATCCCAAAAATGTATATGCAGATCTTTTCATTAAACTGAATATATACTTATAATCGTTATTGATGAGTATTACAAAACTTCATTGGGTGATCCGTGATCGTGATGATCTTCACAGATGGTTTTCATCATCGTAATGTTTTTATGATAAAGACTACGTTTATAATATCGTGTATTTATTTTATCGATAAAAAATAAAATGTTTTCAAGAATCTTTTGGATAAGCCGGGAAAGTTATTTTTATCATCTAATCAAAGACGCTTCAAAGCGCAATATCTCACCGCATTTGTATTAGTATCACGTCATTCAAAATTTTGTAATACCAAAAATTGTTTCAATTTTCCTAGTATAGAATTATATACAAAATTCTAATAGAATTTCTTATATAGGTTTTTATTAAGATTTTGTAATTCCAAGCACATATTTTACAACAAACTTTCAAATATTTAATATATTTTACATGTACCATTCAATTTTAATACTTAAACGAAAACAATTACTGTATTTATAATAATATAAATCTTATATTATATATGGTAATTTATTAATTGACTGATATAGATCCATATTTGTTTACATTCGAGTTTATTAAGAAAGGTATATTGTTCTTATATACTCAAATATATATTACCAAAATTATACAACACTCCTTTATCAATGACTTTTATTAAATTTAAATTTAACTTTATATTATTATTACTATAAACTTTATATAATCAATAAATTTCGTGTCTCAAATATTACTACAAATATGTATTTAAAAGGTTGACTATTGTATAGATGAAAATATATATAAATATGAGTGGGTTGTGAGTGGGTTTCTTCAATTTAAAAATGAAAAAAAAAAGGATCAAAATTGTAAAGTTTGATCCATATAAACATAGGAAGCAACCTAATTGCTTCATACTGTTCCGTCGTGATCTGGCGGAACATTTTCATATAAACGCAAAGGCCGCCTCAAGAATTTGGCGGCTATTATCGGAAGAGGAGCAAGAGCAGTATAAATGCTCTTATGGAAGAAATACCGATGGCCAAAAACCGGGCCAATCGGTTTTTTTTTTCGAGGTAAAAGCAAATCTGAATATTGATATTTTTTCGCATTTATTAAAAGATTTACAATATATAATCTTGTACATTTAATTTTTACGAATTAGTAACTCCTCGTTCATCGATTATTTATAATTTTAATTAATTTTTTTCGTTTCGTAATTAAGAGTGGCAAAATCGATTCGTATCGTTATATATATATTCGTATTTCTTCGTTAAAAATCGATTCGTAAATATATATTTTTCTTTCCCCCTCCCACATCTAAGCATATCAGATATGATATTTTTCTTTCCCCCTCCCACATCTCCACATCTAAGCATATGATATTTTCTTTCCCCCTCCCACATCTTTACATCTAAGCATATGATATTTTTCTTTATAATTATATGAATAAACTTTTTATTTTGTTATGATAACACTCATCCTGTTATACTACTCTCATGTTTTGCTACTGAATTAAATATTAATTTCATGTACTGATAATTTACCAAAATTTATGTCGGGTTCGGTCATGTGATACTGTATACTATCATCCATATCACGAAAAAAATATTTTCGCAAATCTTAATATCCGTGTTTACAAGATAAAAGATTGCCTAAAATTACATAATCGAACCCATTCTTTAAACTATTGTTAAATGCCTGCCTAAGGACTCAAAATTATGAGAAAAATCATTGGAAATTTATTTTAAAGCCAGATGATATTACGGTAGTACCAATCTTAACTGTATTGTCAATTAATGAACATATTATTCTTTATTATATCAACATCTCATATTTAAAGTACATCATATTTAAAGTCAGAATATCGTTTATAAATTATATTTTACATTAATCGATAAAATGAAGTGTATATAATATTACGAAAAAAAGGAAAAAACAAAAAATTATTGACTTTTTTCGACCAATATTCTTCTCTCGCCTCAGGGAATAATCTTCTGACCTTACAGTGCTAAAGTTTTAGAGGCATTACTATTAGGGCGAGAACCTTTTGCAACACGTCCGTCAAATCTAAAACGTCATTTCCAGACGAGTTGGATTATGTATGTCATCTTTGATTTTGCTTTGTTCACCAAATAACTCGAAACACTGAATAAAAATTACTAAATTATGTGATTACTTCAATTTCGTTAAACTGTTATCCTAACGTTTTTAAATTATCGTTTATGTTTAATGAATGCATCATCTATGTGCATTGGTCATTTCGGGAATATGACGGGATCACTAAAATCATCAAATTTAATCAATATCCGATATTCCATAGGATCATGTAAAGCAAAATTTTATAGTTATCCGATAGTATTTTATATGCAATATCAAATATGAAATTTATTTCATTATTATTTATACACGCAATAAAATTATATTTATATACATTATCAATTCTATAAGCTAATAATTAATGAAAGAAAGAAAACAGGTGATAAGATTATACTTTGCTAGACTATTAATAAACTATTTATACATGATCATTGAGGCCTCTCGGATATAAAATTTATCCGATAGAAAATGATTACATTATTTTTACTTATTACAGGAAAATGATTGGCTGAATAAGCCACTTCGTGGCTTATTTTCAGCCAATCATTTACCTTCCATAAGTAAAAATAATGTTATTCACTCTTTTTCCATCAGATAATAATATATTATAAAGCAAGCATTTATACACTTACATTATATAATATTTACCCTGCAATTTATTTCTTTCCTAATTTTCTCAGAGTCCTACTATTGTTCATAGTTATCGCTCTATTTAATGATATCATAATAATATTAAAATTAATATATAAAAAATAAAAATTAAGTACGTAATATAAATAATCACCTTTCAACACTTGAGAAACTCGGCCTTAAATTTTTTCAAGATTATTCCATTGTGTATCCAGTATTATATTCTCACGGCCATATATTCTCGTTCAATTCTTGGAGTGTCAACAATATCATCCAACAAGTCACAATCCGGTATAAGTTTCAAGAGACGACTTTTTTGATCTCCTGTAAACCAATTATAGTCCTCATTGCAAGCTCTTTTTACTTTTAGAAATAGGCTTTGTATGTTTTTTGTATAATGAAAGTCCAGGTTGAATTTCATATCAGAAAAAAAATTCTTGAACAGCTGCTTTATTTGAAAGTTGTTCATCTTTGAGTTCGTCATGTTTTAATGCAAGTTGACCTTAGTATTAGACATGCTAATTCTTTTTCTTTACATTTTTTAAGAATTTTTTTGCTGTAAGAAAAATTCAAAGTTCATTATTAATGAATGGAGTATTAAAATAAGTTAAATTGACACAATTGGAATAAATAATCATGAATGTCAAAATCATAATGTAAAATTATTACTCAATTAATTTCGTATAAAAAAAGGTTGTCCGCAATATGTTAACTTCTTTTCAACTTAATGATTTAATCTGATCAGAAGAACTGATTGATAAAGATATATGATTAGAAATAATGACTCGATTGACTCGTTATCAAAGTAACAAAGAAATGCATGATGTCGAATACATCGGGAATGGTACAAGCCATGTTTATCATAATTTTAGTTTGTTAATCGTAATCAAAATTACTTACATTTGAGTACAACTAAAAACACAGTACAGCTAAAAACACATGGCATTCCGAATAAATTTCTTTTATTAGAAAAATTGATTGTGATGCTTTTAATAAAGTTCTTCGCAAAAAAAAAAGAAAAAAAAATTCCAACCTCAATAACTCAAGAAGATATTGCCGATGCAATAGCGCGGAAGAATCAAACACTAAACGGTTATATTTTTGTCTCACATCATAGGATGTATTCGATCTTTTTAGTTTATGGTTGTATTGTTTTGGTTTAAGAAGATTACCTGCAAGGCTGCAATCGTTAATCATGTATAACGTGAAATGTCGTATGATCAATATTTAACAAAATTGGTATCTCTTTTGCATGACTGACCATTAGGGTAATCATTTATTTTCATGGACTGAAGTACCAATCAAACATATGTTCTATTCTTCCATGAGCGTTGAAGCAGCAATTATAAATATAAGTTACGCGTCCCCCAAAAATTCTTTTGAAGAAAAGACGTTAAAAAATTCTTTGAATTTCAATATTTTAATTAAAATTTATTTAAAAATTTATTTTAAAATGTCAGATAAATGAATCTGATGGGATGGGGGGAGGTATGTGTCTTATAATGTGATATTGTTCGACCGTTCTAAATATTTTTCAAGCAAAAATCTAAAACTTATTTTTTTCCTATTAAGGAGGCCACAACTATAAAGAATCGGAAACAAGAGTTGCTCTTCCGGTTTTTACGTCTATAGATCATACCAGAGAAGATCCTGAGTCGAAACTACTCATCTGGTGGATCAAGACTTCAAGCTTTATTTTCTTTTTTCTTTTTTCCTCATTTTTTGTGTTTATTTATAGATTTTCTTTCTTTTTTTTTTAATAGATTTGTTTTTGATATTTTATAGATTTCTTTCTTTCTTTTTTTTTAATAAATTTGTTTGATTTTGATATTTTATAGATTTCTTTCTTTTTCTTTTTAATAATCTTGAAATTCAATATGAATCTTACAATTTTTGGCATTAATTGCGCTGATAAGTCTCATATCTGATCCAACTGTACATTTTTGAGAGCAAATTTTTGCGCGAAATGATTTGTCAGTCTATTCAGAATATTATTAATCCGTTTTTTTTTTAAAAAAAAAATAAAAATAAATAAAATAGCAAATTTCAAATCTAATTAAAAACATAAATATTTTTTAATCATTATTTTTTTGGCAGGATTTGGCGCTATAACGAACGCGAAAAAATTATTTCTTTATATTTTATGATGAAACGTAATTTTTTTTGATTAAACAGTATATCTATATATACACACTTTGGTTAAATTCTTTAATCAATAAATACTTTCTCCATAAATGCTACTCGCTGATTTAACGTCCCACAATTTGCATTCTTTTTTTACAAAAGAAAATTTTAAAAAAGTAAAAGATCCGAATGCTTTGTCAAAAACATTCAATTACTGTAAAAAAAAAATACTTGGTTCTTTATTTTGATTTTATTTTCCTAACATTATGAATATCGATACTTGAAAAACTACCCTCTTCTCATCTCTAATGAGCATACGATTTCAATTTTATGGAGAAATTCTCTGCGCTATTATGAGCGATAGGAATGTAAATCATCATGGACTTACTGTACACTGTTCAATTTTACCTCCACTAAAATATTTATCGGACTGAATAAACGGATTCGTCTTAAGCACAATTGATCATTAATCGATAATATGGGATGCAGCATACGAGAACCTCGAAATATATAAAGAAGTAAAGTGACTTTCAAATTTTTATTAATAGCTGTATGCATGATTGCATGGGGTTTCTATACTAAGTTTAGTACGCAAAATTGCCTCCTTCAGAAAATTTTCTAAACATTGATCATCATGTGATTTGCCATCGATCAAACTGATGTAAAATTAAAATAACTTTTACAAATAATACATTCAATAAATATGTTTACATAAATATTATCACTTTTTTCAATTAATTCTTTCCGACCAAAGTAATAATCATTAAAAATATGCCTAATAATTTCAGAACACAGGTAATTTGAGAACCCATAAATCTTTATCCCTATAAAAAATTTTTCAGAAAAATGATCACTTATCAGAGTTTTTCCAGAATTTTTTTTATAGGGTATAAGTATTTTCAATTAATATATTGGTTGGCCCAAGATAATAGACAATATTAGAAGCAAGGTGCAAATTGCTAGATCAACATGTAGTTCTTTTATTCTAAATACTAGTTAATTATATTTTTTTAATTATTTATCTTATGAAATGTAAATATATCTGTTTTTTAAAAAAAACCCGTTAAAAAAACGCATTTTTGGCGACGCAATAATGCACCTCATAGTACGAATGGTTAGGTTAGTTTTTCACGTGATCCTTATATTCGACGTCACTAAAATACATGATATAAGAAAACAGGATCATTTTGTAATTCGGCAAAAAATCAACAAGATGATATAAAAGGAGTTATTGATGTATATTTAAAACGATAAATGATATGAACATTAAATAATATGAAAAAAAAGGATAACAATCAATATTTATATAAAAATTTTCGATTTTTTCAGTTGAAAGGATTATTATTTGATGTATTTTATTTTCTTTGTAGGCGAGGGAAATAAGGTATATGAGTTGAAGGGTAGTGTATTATAACTATAGTTGTCTGAATTGATTATCTAATGATGATACAGTATATTGACAAACTATTAAACTATTTCGATCATTTCACAGAGTTCTTAAAAAGTAAGTTTATTGAATATAAAGTTTAGATAATTTAAAAAAAATCAATATTAACTTCAAATCTTTCCATCTTTAGTCGTGATGAGAAAAAGAAAAAATGAATTTATCGAATTATTCATTACAACCCTGCTGTAACCCTGTACATAATAGTAAAAAGAAGAATTACTTAATCTGTTCCCTGAGTGTGCATTTATGACCTTGAAGCGAGAGGACTTCTTTATAACTACGTGTCCACTTAGAAGTCTTCTGTTTAGTCACAAAGTAATGGAATTATTATCTGTGGTGTGTTTTAACCTGGTTGGATCGAACCGGATAATTTCAAAGCCAAACAAATTTGATAACAATAATGAATTTCAATAAAAATTTAGATGTATCTCTAACAAAGTAGGTGTTTAAATTTTTCTTTAACTTAAATAAATGCTTTAATAGTACATACATTAATTTTAAAACTTAATCTTTAGATTCACGAATTTATTAAAAACGGAGCTTGCCAAATTTCTCAATAAAATCAGCAAAGAAATAAAGACAAATTGGCCCAAAAGAACTCGATACTGAAAAAAAAAGAAAGTGCTGAGGCTAATTTAAGGATAATCGTGAGAGTATTCTCCGTCGAAATCATCAACTCTTCTTTACTGTTACTGTAAGTTAGATGGAACAATTAGCGTGAAAAAATCCGAATGGCGAAAGTACTGGAAAAATTGAGAATTCGTCAAAAGTTTTGCATCCTACTAAAATTGATAAGGACTTAGGTTGTCTACCAAAATGCGTTCATTTTATGTAGGAGGGGAAATATCAATCTATAGGATGGGGACCAGAATATATAAAATTAGTTCTCATGCTCTTGCAATAAGGAAAGATGCGTATTCTTTTTAATATTGGCAATTTTTTTCAATCATAGTGACCGATTCATCTAGTAGAGAAAAGTCATTTTTTTTAGCACATCAAATATTGTTTATCAATTAGGAATAAAGAAATTGCGAATTAGTTTATCGTAGCGCAAAGCATAGGCATTGGCAATTAAAATTTTATTAACAAGATAAAAGATACCGTATAATAAACATAATTACATATCCTATTATCCTAGTATTCCATATCATAATAATTGTATCATATACATTAAGAAAAATCAACAAGAAAAAAGAATAAACGGATTACAATTCAAGGGGAATTACGCTTAAGATCAAAATTGGTCCATCTTTATATAATTCTAACGAATAAAATTTCGTTTGAATTCATATACATTATCTCTGAAGAAATTTCCCCTTCTTATAATTTTTAAATTCCCTATTTGAATTTTATATTCTTGCCAAACATTTCTTTTGCTTACATTTTCTTTTGTGTTATCGAAAATCCCAATTTTCCCCATAAATGGTCACAAATTATTGGGAACAGATTTTTTTAAAAAAATAAATCGTACGTAACTTTCCTGGTTGTACTTACTGGACGACTTTAGAATTGACTTTAGGGGTTTAATATCCCCTTGTAACCTTACTTTCTTTTTTAACGGTTTGCTAACAAAGCGCAGGCAAAGCACATCTTCGCTAGTAAAGCTCACGCGGAGGCCGCGCATTCTGTGCGGACCAATCAGCATAAATACAGTATATATAGTCCTTCGACAATAAACCGGCTAACATGTTTTGTGAACGATTAAAATTAAACGATTTGTTCGATTACATCCAGTAATTCCTGTTCTTTTTTTACGTAATATTCCTTGATGAGTTCTAATAGTTTCAGCCGTGATTTCATTTATTTCTTTAATTTCCTTTCGACTGATCAATTTCTCTTTTTTTACTTTCCAATAGGTATCTTTCTTTAATCTTTCTGGTTGTGCCATCTTTTTAATTTTAAAACTTATTTATGTAAAAAAGTAAACTTTGGTGGCGTGGAAACCCTTCGAGTACCTTAAATTCTTGTTCAAATGATTTTCTATAATGTCATTAATTGGAATTAAAGATTCCATCTTCCATCACAGATTTTGTTACATTGCGAGGTTTCTTTATCAACTTTTGTAACAATAGTATTCATAATGTATCCATTAGTTACTTCAATTTCATTAATCCTCTTATGTTTGCATTGTACTCTCGTCTTAACTTTCGTGCATCATCCCATCAACATATATTCTTTGATCAAAAGTTTCTATATTTAAAATAATTTGCGGGTATACTCTATAAAATGCCAAGAACTTTTTTGAGATTCATAAGATTGTTTATCAATTTTTCCATAAAATCTGTGAATTTACTAGCACGAAATACAGGTGGAAATTCTGATGGTGTTCCCGTTTTAGGAAATCTATGGCGTCAGAATGTAATTGTACAAGACGTTTACATTGCCTATGTAATGCACCAACTTTGAAAAAATCTGCTTTTGCTAATGAGCGTTCTCGATCATACCAAAGTTGTCGGAAAAGATATAATTTACGAAAAATGTTTTGATATCTTTCATCGTTACATTTTCAACCATTCTTGATTTTTGAGCCTCATAATTCATAGTACACTAAATTAAAAATTGTCAATAACTTAAACAACTTAAAACTTTTTAAAAAGTTTTAACAATATAAATAAAGATACATTCGTGAAATCATCATCTAAATAACAATAAATTTGATTCTCCTGTAAAATTTCGGTAACATCCAAGACGCCTAATAAGAATGCCCCTTTATCAACGCGAATTTTTGACTTTTCTTAATGTCTCCTAACATCAAATAATGAATCATTATTTCCGCTTTAACAAGATCAACAAGTGATTATCTTTTTTTTTTCTAAAAAAAAAATTGTCAATAACTTAAACAACTTAAATACTTAAAATTTTAAAAAATGAGAAATAAAGATACACACGTGAAATCATCACCATCTAATCGCCACCGCTAACAATAAATTTGATTCTCTTGTAAAATTTCGGCAACATCCAAGGCGCCTAATAAGAATGCCTCTTTATCAACGCGAATTTTTGCCTTTTTCTTAAATGTCTCCTCCTAACATCATGATACGAAATAATGAAATAAAATTCATAAATAACGATCATTATTTCTTAAAAATCCCGCTTTAACAAGATCAATAAGTGATTATCTTTTTTTCCAAAAAAAAAAAAATTGTTAATAACTTAAAAAACTTAAATACTTAAAGTAAAGATAACATACGTGAAATCATCACCATCTAAATCACCACTTCTAGCAATAAATTTGATTCTCCTGTAAAATTTCGGTAACATCCAAGACGCGTACTTTATCAACGCGAATTTTTGCCTTTTCTTAATGTCTCCTAACATCAAATAATGAAATAAAATTCATCAAATAAATCAAATAACGATGATTATTTCTTAAAAATCCTGCTTTAACAAGATCAGCAAGTGAGATTGAAATTCCATATTCATCAACATACCTTTGTAGAAAATCCAATGCCGTATGTTCACTTTCAAGCATTTTATCCAATTCCCTAACTCGTAAATCTTTTAATTCAATAAATACTTCATCAGGAGTTCCTAATGCGGACAATAATATAATCGCCTGACGATTGAGATATGCTGAGATGAATGTAGAACCTCTGATAACTTCCAACACAAGCTGGCTGACATAAAACACCCTTAATCCAATTAATAAGCAATCTTCTTTGCTAATGAAAAAGAGATATTCCCTACCCCATCAGAAAAAGTGAAACCATTTCTAACTATATCGGGCATTTCTTTAATGTCATCAACAGGTAGCTTTTGACGAGTACTTGAAAAACACTGATCCATTCGGGCAGCACATTTTGCTACACTTTTATTTGTTAAAAAATTTCCCATCCAATCTCTAACCTTATCGGCAGTTAAATCGCCAGTTGGTGAAAAAACCAACAACTATGATCTCTTAATTGACTAGCAGAGAAAGCCAAGAATTCGTAGTGCTTATCACCAATAATGATACCATCACGTAAAGTACAATAAACTCTGTCATAAAGCATGGTTAGAAGTATCATCATTAGATGAACCAACTTTACTCAAAGCCTCATCTACAAATTGGACACGTAAAAAATGATCTTTCTTATGACGAAAATAACGGATCACCCTATTAAGTTTCCATGGTTGGAGTTAAAATATAACTTGTAGTAGGAGTTACAACAACTTTACGCACCATACCACAATAATATGGTAGATATTTAGGTTTATTATCCATTTATATTTTGAATTCTCCAATATCAAATATCATCAACGTTTATCGAAAGTAATAGGAATGTCGTTATTTGAAAGGTCCATGTTTTCAATTTCAATATTACTCATTAAAATCATCTCTTTTTCAAAAAAAACAAATAAATGAGTTTTTCAACTCAACTGCCATGGCCGCAATTCTGAAAGTAAATATGTTAAAGGCTTATAGATCCATTTCTTCCTTGAATAAAAAATACCTTTCAAAATATCAAGAGAGACTCCAGTATGTTGTTGATATAATAGAGAAAAGAATTCTTCACAAAGGTTATACTCATTAAGGTAATTAAAAGAAATATTACATTCGACCATTTCAAAGTTTTAACAATCGAACGGTTCACAAAATGTTTACGTAAATCCAGTTCCCCTATGGAAAATTACTAATGCTTGAAGTTCTAGGAGCCAAATTAACTGTTTGGAGAAGGATTTTCTCGCGTTTTTATCCATTATTTTAAAGTGGGAAAAGTTTTTTTTTTTTTTTTTTTTTGTGTATTATCACAAATATAGTAATATACCTGCCGCCATATAAATGGGATTGGGAGAATCCCATATCCCATCCCACCCATATCCCCATTTATCCCATATCCCATTTATCCCATCCCATAATCCCATAATCCCATTCCAATCCCATATCCCATATCCCATAAAAAAAAGTAATTTTTTCTTTTCACAGAAATGGGAGATTTAATTTTTACGCCGATCATATAATTCCGGCCAGAGTTACAGCTCTAGTATTACAGGGGTTTAAATTTCCTATCCTATATACTCCTAATTTTAAGAATCTACTGTATTAAATTTTGATAAAATTTATATCATTGGATTCATCTCAATGAAAAGAATGCAATGGTAGTAATATCAGCCCTAGACATTTTTAAAATAACTTATACTTGTATATATTATTGCGCTTCCTGAGATTATCAACTGTAGGTAATAAATTGTTTGACATTTTTACAAAATTAATTAAAGTGTTATTAGTATTAAAATTATCACAGCGACCTTTATTAATACTATTGAGGTGACACCAGTATAAGAACCATTATTCCCATTCATCAAATTTGTTTTGCTGATGATCAAACATATTCCTTCAGTATTCTCATCTAATGATTCCAAAACTATTCTACAAAAATGTTATTTTTTTTTTTTTGTCAAAAATAATATATACAGTCAAACCTTGATATAGCAAACCCTTGATATAGTGGATTTTTCAGACAATTATAATAAATTTCCCTTGCTATAACGAATTAACCAATCAAATCTCTTAAAATCTTTACTATAGTTTTATAGCACAGTTGAGGTCTGGACCCTAGGGTTCGTTATAACAAGGGTTGACTGTATATTTATTTGTAACTATTGATTAATTTTGAACTTATTTTAAATAGGAACTTTTTTACTTTTTTTTAAAATAATTATATTTAAAAATTAGGCCAATTTTAAAAGAAATAAAAAGTACTAAATGTATAAAATAAAGAGTAAATTTATTCATCGCACGTGCGATGCATTGCCACTTTCCTTTTTTGTAAATTATTTATGTTGATCAACCTGCTTATACATCGCCACCCCTTAAAATGGCAATGATAAACATAAAAATTTGCATCGCACGTGCGATAAATAAATTATTTCTAAAATAAATTATATTTTATATAATCTATAATTATAAATATTACTAAACTTATTATAAGGTAAAAATATATATGATTTAAAAATGTAACTGAAAAGGTTGTAAAATTACTTAATTGAAGGAATCTTAAAAATTTTACGGTGACCTCTATTAGAAGTAAGCAGAGTCCTAAAATAGGTCAGAATAGAACCTGAACATTATTAAAAAACCCAAATCTGAATTTGTATAAACCTTATAATTAATTTCTATTTTAAATGTATATAAAAATTATATGTAGATTTTAGCTTCAAATTTTGCTTAGGATCCAGTGATTGGATTTTAATGATCTTTAAGCTTGTTAGATTTATTTTAATGAGACAATATTTGATATATAACTCATGATTTTAGGTATAATATTGATTGAGATATAGTATTTTAAAATTTTTGTTATACAGAATCTCAGTTATTTTAGTTATATTTAGGGTTCTATCAGAACTTCATTTACTTATAAGATAGGTCACCCTAGGTTTAAGGTAAAAATCATATATAAAATTCTTTGCAGATCTTATTATAAAAGGAAATATTGTTATAATTTTTTTTTAAACTAATTAACCAATAGAATTTAAAAAAAAAGTAAGATAGTAAAAATTATTAGTAAAAGGCCAATTTTCTATAATAACCTTTATTATAAATAAGCGAGAACTTCCATTTCATTTATTTGGATGGCAAATATAATCATAAATGTTAGACAAAAATGTAAAATTAATTAAGATCCTAAATTACCTAATGGTTAAGTAGGTCATTACTTGACTTAAGTAACAATATTACACCAATTTACCTAATAATAAAATAACGATATATCAACATAGCATATTTTTTTATATTATTTTTACGCTATTTTATTTTATTTAGTTATATATGATAGAAAGTATTATTTAGTATTTTTACTCAAGATCCTCCTGAATTCCTCGTTGTTATAAATAATAGCAAAATGATATATTTATTTGTTCTAAATCAAAATTCAGTTGATTTAAACATTTAAACAGTATTTAAATATGAAATTCTTGTTATTTAAATTACAAAAAATAAAAATTTAAAAATTTTTTTTTTTATTTATAAATTGTTTTCATAAATAAAGTAAAATTATAAAGAAAAAAAAATTTTGATATAATTCAAAAAAAAATAAAATAGCAAATTTGTAATTATTCTTTTATATATAAATTGATTCATTACAATATGATTCATTACAAAACTTTTTTCAATATAATAACTGAAATTTTATAGTGTAATTTGACACTTTAGTTGGTTTTGAACTTGAAATTTAATCTTTAATAAAATTTTAACAAAGTTAATAATAATTGAAAAACAAATTCAAAATTTTAAGAAATCTTTTTTTTTTTAAAACATGAAATTGTCAATCTAAGATTTCTTTTTTTCTTTTTTTTTTCTATACACCATTAAAAAATAAAGCTTAAAACTTGGAATGTAAATATAATGTAACTTTATAATAAAAAATTTGTTAAAAAATTTTTAATGAAGATAACTCATTATAAATAAAAAAAAAAAATTTAATTTTTGAAAATTTATTTAAATTATATGTTTTTATATTATTTATTATAATGATTATTTTATTTTATTGAAATATTATTTACATTGAATGCCTAACAGTTTTTCTTATCTTTTGTGGAACTGTAATACTGGAATTTTCATTTGCTGAATTACATAATATCTTTTCAGTTTGTAATATCATAACAAATTTCCTTTTTTTTGAATATAAATGTACTATTGCATGATATATTTTTGTAATTATATTATTCGCTAAAATAATCGAACTTGTTGATAGAGTAAGAAAAGGAATTATATCATAATTAACAACTAACTTTATGTAGAAAACCTAAAATTCAATGGGATTTTAGTTTTAATTTAATAATGGTTTTAATATAATAATGTTAAAATTTTTACAAACCTGAATAATAAATCGAGGGATATCACCAATAAATAATCCGATAAAACTTCCCCAAAAAATATCAAATTGAGTTTCTTCTGATATAGGAGCATTGAATAAAATTATACCAGCAACTTGAGAAGAAAGTATATTTAACATTTCAATATTAGTACCAGATAATATGGTAAATAATGATGCCATATCAACATTGTTTTTAAACCATCCATAGAAATCTCTGTTTTTTTTAATTTCTTGAAGCATTATAATTGCACCCATAATAAAATTAATTATTATTGGTATCACGCAGAAAATTACGCTATAATTAAAATTTTTTACAAAAAATTAAAAATTTAATTGGCATAAAAAAAAATTTTGAAAATGAAGATGGATCATACCTTGGAATAAATAATTGTGGAACATTTTTTCCATTATTCAAAATAAACATAATACCCATGATAAAATTCAAAATAATTAAGGGAAATTTAAATATTACGATATTTTTACCCTATAAATAAGTAATATATTATTAGTTACGGATAATAATAATAAAAAAAGATATATAAAGTACTTTACCATGGGATATTTCTTCTTGGCGTAAATATAAAGGAATCCTAAAATTACTATTCCAATAACAATACCAATTAAATGGAACTTAAAATCATCCAATAAATTTTCTAAATAATAAAAAAAGAATTAAAATTCAAATAATGAAAATTCTTTATAATAATAATTATAATTACTATATCTCTGAAATCCAAAGCTAGCTTCTAAATGATTTGTTGTACCAAACCATGAAATTGGAGTTACTTCTTTGTTTTTAATCAAAATATCTAAATCTTTTATAATATGATCAACATTTCTTTCATATGGATTTGTCGTCGATTTAATAGGTAATGATAAAAGAATTCTTGGAGGTTGTTTGCTATTATCATATTCACAACATTTTATATAATCTAATCTATTAATGTCGACAGGTATTGATTTTGCTAAATCAATTCTTAATTGTGATAAAAATCCTCTCTGACTATCCAATGAAAGTTTCTCAAAAGATTTTGTTCCTTCATCCGTTAAAGAAAATCTTCCAATTGATTCCTCTAAATATGATGAAACATTAAAATTATTAAAATTGAATAAAATCAATTTAATTAATTATAATATTTTTTATAAAAAAACATTTTTTTACCTGCAAAATTATCTTGGATATTTACTAAATAAAAGGAATTGTAATTGATATTAATAAAGAACTAGTATAATTTATCCGGATATTAAAATATGCTTACTTACTTGTATTAAATTTCCAACGATTTCTTTCAACACCTATTAGTGGATTATTTGACGTCCAATCCCTGACCACGTTATCATTAACAACAATATAATAATTTGAGTTTGGTTGATTAAATGTACTTTGCAAAACTTTTATGTTTATTGTCTTTTTATCAGAACTACTATACGAGAAATATAGTGAATCTCCTGAAACAGATTGACGCAGTATAGGAAGATCGTCATTATTATTATATTGATAAATTGAAACGTTGTTGGTTGATATCGTTACAGACAAATGATACGTAATATTTATGTTTGTGATTGATAAGGGTATACTTGAGCTAATTAATGGATAAGTCGATTTAATATTCGGATTTTCGTATCCATAATCTAAAGAAATAAAGTAAGATTAATTTGACTAAAAATAATTAATATATAACAACTTATTTATGCTTACCATCCGAGAAGAATTTAGGTAAAGGTGTAGATATAACTTTCCAAGTCATTTCATTTTCGAAAGTAACTAAGAACAGTGTCCCGTTTCGAAAGGCTGCCGTTCCAAAAGAATTAGATACATTTAAATCTGGTGGATAACTCCAAGTGCCATTATATTTTCCATTATCATCAAGTATTATTCCTTCAATAGTTTTATTTTGATCATCATGTGTAGTTATTAAATATCCTCCTTGAAATAAACTATTAACACCTATTATTTCTTTATCAACAAAAAGCTTTCTCATATCAAATACAGAACTAAGAATAAAAAAAAACAATCATTAGACATATAATTAAGGTTTTAAGAAATATTATAAACATATAACGAACCCCGAAGTTTGAAATAACACAGTCATATATTCGGTCGTATTTTTATCTTCTGCTCTGTTGAATGTCAAAATACACATATTACCAATCCCTGTAAAAGCCGTATCACAAAAGAAATCCACTTCAAAATGAGGTATTGTTGATTGGTAAATTAAGTAAGGGCCATCTACACTATTCATAACAGGTTTAATAAAAGACACATAAACCTTAGACGTAAATTTAGATGGATTGATGAATTTATTAGGTTCTGGTTTTATATTAATATCTGTTGAATTTGCAATTATAATACCAAAATTTCCATCAAGTGCGGGAAATATGAAATAATAATTAAATGGATTTTGCAGATAATGTTTTCCTTCATTTATTAGACTAATATTTCCTTTATCGTCCCTAATAAACCAAAAAGAATGAATTAATTTTCATATTTACTTTAATATTATTGAAATAAACAATAATAATGATGGTACATACGGTTTATTGTAGTACTTCCACATTACAGCAGTTTCAGTTTCATAATTTGCAAAAATAAAACCATATTCTTCGCTTGTATGCGACATGAGATAGCCATCGGCATATATACTTCCATTTATTATAGAGATAGGTGCCACGGGTGTATTGCTTGCCAATATAAAAAATTTTGATAAGTTAAAATTCATATGCAGTATAAAACATCATAGCGTAACAAACCTAATAACATATCCTGTCCGAGTAATAACTAATACATAATAACTTGCTGAAACGATATCTGCATAAAGCACAAGTAGAAATTTTGGAAGGGAACGGGTAATATCAAACCAATAAAATCCATTGGGTCCAAGACAAAAATTATATTCTGGGATCGGATAATCAACTTTAGCACTATCAATAGTACCATTTGGATGTAAAATGCGAAGATCAATTCGTGGTTCAACACAAGATTCATTTATTGGTTTAATTAAAAGGATAACCGCTGTTTCATCTCTATAAGAAAATACTTTATAGACTTCAAGTCCAGGTTCAGTTTCATTATATGGTATCACATTATAAGAATAAACAGTCAACGGACTTATGAATAAAAGGATAGAGTAGAATAAATTTATCCCCAACAAATTCATTTTTTAGGGAAGTAAAGCTAAAATAATCAAATTTAAATATAATTTGTGGTAACACAAGTGTAATTCTTACTTATTAGTATACTTATAGTAATACTTACTGTGTAACTTATAAATCGTATTCTAGTAAACAATAGTCAAAAAAATTTTAAAAATAATAATAAGGGTAAAATTTTAAATATTCTTTATAAAACTTTATAAAAATAAATTGTTTAAAAATTAACATATTATAATGCTTTTTTATTATTAGTGATCGGCAAAATGCTTAACAAATACGTAATTCAAAACCCTTCTTGCTAAATTACTTTATCAAGGATATTAATATTTGCAAAGAAAGAGATTTTTTTTTAACTTATTTCTAAGCTAATTCTTATCCTAACTTTAATCCGCGTCTTTTCTTATCTTTTAAAAATAAGTCTATGACGCAACAATCATATGAACGGACGGTTAGACATTATCCTTCCGAGTTTCGAGTTCCGAACATAATTACAGTATATTATTAACAAGGTGATGCATTGTGCATTGTTATAATTTACATATTGTAATAATAAACTTCTGAATAAATCTTTACCTTTTTTTAGAACTTTTTTTTCTATTCAAGTTAATTTTTTTCTCCTTTTTTGTATAAACGGCTACTGTATAAAATATAAATCCATGTTAAATAAAATAATAAAATAAATATATAAATGATGTTTTAGTTAAATCAAGTTGTTGAGATTTCTTTTTGCGTTTTCTGCGATTTTATTTCTATTTTTATTTTTATTTTTTTCATACTACTGTATACTATTTTCATTTTAGATGCAGTAGAACTGCGTAATTTTTAAAATTAAAATTTCAAGTTGCTGTAATTTCGTTTTTTTTTTATATTCTTATATTTTTTGCATCCTTTTCTCTTTTTACATTCTTCTTTTTAATAAAAAACTAACAATAAATTTCGGCATATTTGTATTTGTTTAGATTTTATTGTTTATAATATAAATTGAAACTTACTAAACAAGTTTTATCTTCTTTTCTTTCATAGGAACAATTTTATCAATTATTAAATCAAAGTTTTGATTTATTTTTATTTTTTGTAATTCAAATAACAAGAATTTCATATTTAAATACTGTTTAAATCAACTGAATTTTGATTTAGAACAAATAAATATATCTTTTTGCTATTATTTATAATAACGAGGAATTCGGGAGGATCTTGAGTAAAAATACATATATATATACGAAATAATACTTTCTATCATATTATAACTAAATAAAATAAAATAGCGTGAAAATAATATAAAAAAATATGCTATGTTGATATATCGTTATTTTATCATTAGGTAAATTGGTGTAATATTGTTACTTAAGTCAAGTAATGACCTACTTAACCGTTAGGTAATTTAGGATCTTAAATCCGTTTGGATCGTATTCTCACAATCTTTTTGAGGACGAGGCAAATGAACAAGTTAAACAGATGATAAAAAAGCACGCGGCAAGACTGAATTATCCTCATGTCATATAATTTGATCATGAGCATGAACATAAATTAAAAACTTTTTGAATCAGAGATTAGAGAGACTTGAATCACTTTTGGATAATTTTTAAATGAATTGAAAGCAAAGTATTGTAGAAGAGCAAGAAATATAATGCATTACAATTAATGATATTGCTAAGAAATAATCAATCAATTTATTTCATTAATATTTCACCAACCGGGACTAATTCCCGTAAGATTTAGGTGCCGTTAGATTTATTCGGAATACTCAACTCCACCTTGGGTTCGGTGCTTAATCGTACAATCATAAAAATATATATTATAATTAATATAAAATAACTTACTCAAAGACTATATTTGTTTCTATTTGAGGAAACAAGCCTTGTTTTGCTCTTCTATGAGAAGAAGTTAAAGTTTCACGTGTTTCTTTTTCTTCTCTTATCTTTTTTTGTTAGCATTAAAATAGTTGAAAATACTTCAACTGATGTAGAATTTACTTTTTCCATTTCTTTAAAAAATAAAGATATAAAAAAAAGAAGAAAAAATTTTTTCAATATACAAATAAAAAGGAGAATACAAATGATTGTAATAATTTGACAACAAATTAATTTATTTTAGATTATTCACCTTTAGAAAAATATTCAATATATTCAATTTAAGGTTGTGAAATATGAATTGTCGTATTGTAATAAATTTACATAATTCAGTTTATTTTCAAATTGCAAGAATTTTAACTTCCATTGGTTTAAATTTTTTTCAGTAAGTTGCATATTTCTTTATGAGAAAATATGAAGGTTTTTGTATTTTTAGTATAAGTTAAATCCTCGATGAGATGACAAATTTTATTGATATTTGTAAAGAAATAATCCAATGAAAGTTGCATTTAAAAGAAATACCTTGTTTAAATTCATGAATAATCGGGACATAGCACGCAACATATAGTGTGCCGTGTCATATTTAAAAATAATATCCCCACGATGAGGGAAAAGACGCGTTATAAGTAAAGTCACGGGTGATTTAATATATACTCTATATTGTATATTAATTTTCACATCTACTCTCTACTGTGTTATAAGTAAACGGCCCAATAGAACTTGAATCTATAAAATTGGGGATAAATGGATAACCTTAAATTTTTTTGGTCCATTACTTCAATTTAAATATTTAATATGTAAATTGTAAAACATAATCGAGTGATACCCTAAATTTACTTTCTTATACATTAATCAGATAATTCAATGAAGAAAATGATCATTTATCAGAGTTTTTTCCAGAATTTTTTTTATAGGGACTTAATAGTTAAGCGCACCCTTTTTATTAATACTGTGCCGCCGTAAATTTTTGAACCATCTATATTAAAGTATATTCCCAATAAATAATAAAGATTACTGAAATACGGATTACAAAATTATAAAGAACACTGATTGGATAAAAGTAGTGATAAAAGTATGTTATATTTTTATAAATTTATATACAGTAATATAGAGATATAAAGACAGCTATCGTCGACTAAACTGGCAATTAACTGAACAGAATTTAAGCAATGCTTTAGAAGAAGGGCTTGAAAAGTAAGATAGATAGATCATTTCGAATATAAAGAGCTTTATAAAGCAGGAATCATTAATACTCGATTTTAAAGAATTTTAAAGATTCAGAAATGTTATATATTTAATTCTTTGTTAATGACACCTCTTTTATCACTATAACAATTATCTTTAATAATAACGAGACAAAATACCAATGTCTGCTATCTCTTTATCCGATAACAATTATATCTGTGAGAATACAGTGATGCTTGTGTATTCAAATTTTATATTTAATATAGATCATTTTTGTTATCTTACAATTTTATTTAATAGTTACATACTGAAAGCACTGATTTGACCAACAAACAAGGAAACGTGTTGGATCCAAAATGAAGTCAACTGAATTCCTGTCAAATGTTGAATATGATAAAATCATCGCAAGATTAGAATAGCGGATGGTAGAACTCAATTACACGCGTATTATATGCGTATTACGTGTATACTAAGACTTTTTTTTTGTGGTAAACGTATAACTTTATTAGCAATAAGTAAGAGTACTAATTACTTTACAAGAACATATACATTGAAATTGGCCAAATCAAGTTTGACCAATCTCTCCATACCATCACCTCGACGCGGGAGTGCAATAACGCGAGGCCCTCACGCGGCAGTGCAATAACGTGATGCGGTCCACTATACTAATAAAACTATACTATCCCACCAACGAAAAACACGTAAATAAAGATACTCAGAAAATCACAAACTATCTACACACTACTGTTTTTGATTACCTCTACCTCTTGTTCCTCTACCTCTTACACCTCTAACTCTACCTTTACCTCTTCCATGATACGTCGTCCATTCTCCTTCACTATCCTCTTCATCCTCTACTTTGCTTCTATCACCTTACTTACCGATAATCCGCTTCTTACCCTCTTTTATGCAATCTTTATCAGATTTTTTTTTTGGTTAGGCAATAACCTCGTCGAGCATGAAGCGTTTACGGTATTATATTCGTGTATCTCTACTGGAGTAACTTGTTTCATAGTTTTGGCCTTCCCTTCCTTTTCTTCTTTTTCTCCCTTTTCTTTCGTCGCATCCTCCCTTTCCTTCATTTCTTTTAATGCACTTCCTCATATTTCTTCTTGTATTTTGTTGCCAACTCCACAATCTCCTTCTGCATCTCAGGATCGTCCGTGTATACTAAGACTTATATTTAGTTTTATAAAATAGATTCTAAGTTTTACCTGGATTGGAAAGTCATTATAAAAAATTCTTTGAATCATTATTTTCACGTTTCACTCCCATGTTCTTAAAGGAATATATTTTACATTTGTAAGTAGGGATGGAATCGGTTCAAAATGAGTCGACTCGAGTCGATTCTGGAACCGAACTTAAATTTGGATCTCTTGGGCTTAAAACCGAACCGATTTAAGGCCAATCAGATTGATTATCATCACATGCTCTACTTGAACCAACATCCCTATTTGTAAGTGGTAGATTCATTTAACATTATCAGGGCGGGTGTTCTTGGGAAAGTTCGTGGTTCTGACTCGTGTTCACCTATTCCATAAAGAACAGAAATCGTCACGCTTCGGGGTGGCTTGCCATGTAGTGATAGTATTATATATAGACTTTTATGTTCTCTGTATAATTGAATCTACGGGTTCGCTTTTCTGTTTTCTAAAAATAAAAATAAAAAATTCATTTAACATTATCAGTTATTATCATAGATCAAGATGACGTTGATATGTACACTCCTGGCAAGTTAGAAGTAACCTATACATATGTATTTATTTAAAGAAATTCTTTAGTTTCTGTTAGATTTGAATTTATTGACATTTAAATTGTAAGAGATAGTAGAGTTTATAAAGTATTTGGGAGCATCTTGGATCAAGTTTCGGCTGCTAACATTATCTATTATCTATTGATTACAATATATTTTAATTCGTGTTTTTAATTACAATTAAAGGTTTTTCAACCTTCTTAACGTTAAGTATTATCATTATTTCAAAGTTTTTCTGTTTTTTTTTTCTATTAAAATTTTTAAAATTTGCATTTTATAATCAAAAATGCTAATAATCAAAAACAGTCTGGTTCAATTAACGCTTCACCTTTCAATACTTTAAAATAAAAGAATTTATACATTTTAAGAAAAAAATATTTTTTTTTCTTCTTCAAACGATAAAATGTATATTCTATTTTTTTAAAAAAAAAACTTTTACAAAAAAATAAATACGATTGTATAGTCTTTCTATACTACTCAAATTTTGTCTTTAACACATCAAAAACAATTTGTAACGCAATTAAAGTATCCTCCAAGTTCCAATTGCTCCACAGAAGAGTTGTGAAAATTAATACACTATTGTATTTTTCTATAATATTGTATTTCTCCGCAATTATGGGACATTTATCGTCCCGTCAACTATAATCATTCGTTCATCAACAAAATTTTTAATTTTCTTTTTTTCTTATTGATCTTAAAATTTAATCCGTTTAAAGATACATAGCCTCTTTATCCCATACTTCTTCAGGGTAAACAACACCATAGCGTAAAGTAGAAAAAAGTTTTTTAATCTTTAAATTATTTATGATCCGCTCGATTCATTTTATAATGTACAGCAATAATTTAATAGAATTATGATTTTATTTATAAATATAATAAATTAATATAAACATGGTTTTTTTTCCGGTTAGCCACCAACTCATCATGTTCATTTGTCCATGCACTATCCGGCCCGTAATAACCCTTAAATTTAATTGGAAATCTTTTTTGGTATTTCTAACTTTCAAAAAACGATTTTAACCCTTCTGTTGTGAAATTCCAATTGTATCCAAACGAAAATTTCATATAGTTCTAGGACCTACAATCGTCTCCATCGAGTATCATCACATACTTTTTAAAGAAAGAATCTCTATTTTTATTTATTTTAAAGGGATTTTGATTATTAGTTCTATAGATTTATTTACATTTTTTATTAGAGATTCTATTTTTTTATTTGTTTTCTCTGTTATTCTCATATTTTGAGTCCCTTTGAGATTACGTAAATAATTTATAGTTAACTTTCTTAAGTGTGGCATTTATTCGATGTTGCCCTAATCAGTTGATTATTTTTGGCTTCAGACTCACTAAGTGAAAAGCGTATATTAATTTTTAAAATATTCCCTGTCTCTCGTTTTTGTCTCAACCAAATCACCATTACATTTCTTATTTCTTATCATAGTCCTAGGTTTGTTGAATTAGCAGATGCCGATGTTTTTAATCCCAATTGTTTTCTTGTTTGTTTTAGCATTTTACGATAGGAAGTAAAACAAAGGTTTGCCAAGTAAGCACATTCCTGCATTTTAAGATATGACTTTTATACTGATCACCACCGAATTATATTAGAAGTAGTATTCGTTCGTCCTTTTCCCATACCTTTTTCATCACCATCATCGTCTATACTTTATTTTTTTGATCGGGAGGATTTAATAGCACGATTATTACGATTATTAGAAGGCTATGTAATACTATTTTTGTTCCCGTTTCATTTTCTTGGAGGCAAAGTGACTTTGATTCTTTTTCTCAATTTCAACTATCATCATCAATCTTTGTTTTAGAGCTTTTCGGTTATTGCTTTTGATGTTACTTCTGTAGTTTTTCTCGAATGCCCAGGAGTAATAGAACTTGTTGTTTGTATTCTTTCCTTAGTTGTTAATATTGCTCATTTTCAAATTTGGTGTTTTTTTTTCGATTAAGCCGTAATGATTGAGAGCGATATAGAGTAGATTTTGTCTTGTGAAGTAGAAGCTTTGGAGGTATTGTAATCAAAAAATCCACAGGTCTTCATTGGCCTTCCTTCATCTGAATCCCGGCTGGATTAGAATTAATTATTATAAATAAGAATTCTTTATTGTAATATATAATTAATAAATATTCAAAAACTTGTTTATAAACTTACGTATATATTATTAAATCATCGGACATTAAAAGATATGATTTTACGTTCTGAAAACATTTTTCATATGATCCTATTTTCTTATCATGAAAGACATTGAAGTATGAAAAGCCTCATAATAATGTTTTCGCATACATTCACTTTAAGTGCCAGCTACAAAGTTACGATATGAAACCTATATATTAAAAAAAAATAGTTATATATAATTTTATTCATTAGACTTAACTTTTATAATTTTAAAAATGTAAACGTACTGTACTCTATTTTCCGATTCAGTTATCGAAAACGCAACGAGTGTGGGAGAAAAAAAAAATAAGTTCTCACTCAAATGACACAATGCGAATCTAGCTGCTACCAATCATACTCATTCAAAGCAAAGCCATATAAACTACCCTAGCGTTAAAAAAAGCACTGGTCGCCCAGCATTATGCGGAATTATTCACTGTCACGTGAACAGTGCGGTGACAAATAATGTGTGACTAATAAGTTTTTACAATGAAAACACTGAGGGGCAAAAATTACCTTCTTGACCCTTCTCGCATTACTTTCTTGACCCAGTCAAAATATGCATGATTATGTATGACAAAAATGTTCCTTTCTTGACCTGAAACGCGATTGTGATAAACAAAAAAGAAATATTTTATTTTTTATTTATATTTAACAAAAATAGCGTGCAATCTGTCTTTTGCGAGTTGCGAGCATGGTCAATACTTTTTTATTTCTACAATATTGATAAAATTAAAATAATTTTATTTTATTTACAAAAGATAGCTGATAAAAAGATTACATTTAAGAGAAATACATTAATTAGGTAATAAATACTAGCATAAAACTAAATATTAAAATATTAAAATAAAAAAAAAAATAAATTATTTTGTCATTAATCATTAATGATAAAAAAATTTAATCTTTGTGTATATCTCTTGAAAAATTATGAAAATAAGAAAAATAACAACGCGTTAATGTTTTTTGCAGGTCAAGAAAAGAACATTTTTGTCATACATAATCATGCATATTTTGATCAAGTCAAGAAAGTAATATGAGGAGGGTCAAGAAAGTAATTTTTGCCACTGAGAGGTATTACGGATGCACAGATGTGATGATTTTACATGGTCACATAACCAGTGCTTTTTTAGGCTAGCCATACGTGAATGTAAAATCTACTCTTACCAAACTGTTTATTGTAAAAATACTAAAAAACTTATATATAAGTCTAAATTTATTTCAGAAAAGAAAAAAAATATCCAAAAAATGTTCCTTTTTCAAAATAAAAATCCAAATTTGATAAATTTGATAAAAATGTCAGAAATTAAAACTTCAATCAAATACTTAATGATATCTTTATTTAATAAAATTGATAAAAGAAATATTTTAAATAGTAATTCAGAATTATATGTTTCTCATCTAATTATAGTTTATGAAAGTTTTAAAAAATGTATTTAATAAATGTAACTAAAATTAAATAAAATATAATTAAATAGAGAAAGTAATAAAAAATCCATAATGATCAGATTTAAAGTTAGTTGTATTTTCATTTCTATGAATTTGAATAATTTAAATTTTGAGTAGCTTTAAGCAACAAATATGAAAAAAATATATTTTTTTTTATTTAATAATTATATTTTGATGATAAATTATTAAACTTTTAATTTGATTTAACCAGCAAACTAGAAGGTAAAATAAAAATATACCAAAACATTCTAATGATTCAGCTAATAATTTTATTACTTTGCTAATATAATAATTATAAAGAAGATTTAAGATTTAAAGCTAATATTAATTTTTTAACAAAAACATATCTGCCGATCTGCAGAATTAATAAAATTCATTTAAATTAAGGAATTTGACAATAATTTAATAAAAATTAGGTAAATTAAGTTTTGCAAAAATGATCACACTTGTGCTACATGATCATATGACAGATATTAAGAAATTACTTCAACAAAAAGTAGTGTTAAAAAATTTTTTTCTTTCGTAAACTTCCTATTAAACTCCCCATCAATTCCCCCATCAACTTTTCAACCAGTTTTTACATCGAGTAAGTTGAGAATTTTTGCAAATATATTAGTAATTATTTTATATTGCTAAAATAGAAATATGGTGCAGTAATTTTATGTAGATCAATTTTGTAGATCATTTCATAGATCCCTTAATTTTTTCAATTTTCTTAATTTTCTTGATTTTTTCGATTTATTTGATAAATTTGATAAATTTGATTTATTTATTTTATTAATTTTATTAATTTTATTATTTGTTATATTTTATTTATTTGATATATTTATTTTATTTTATGAATAAATGTATTTGTAACAGCCTGTTACATATCTTATTTATAACATCCTTTTTTTATTTTTTTTAATAATAAATTTAGTATGTATTTTACAAATAAAATTTTTATATTCAAAATTTAATTTGGAAAACTTTTACTTAATGTACTTAAGACAGTTTCATAGACAAAATTTTAAGTTATAAGCAGTTTCTTGAAATTTTTTAAAAAATTCTTTTGTCTTAGTTACACGATTGATCTTTTGTTTTTGTTTACATTACGCCTGATCTTAAATTTTAATTGGATAAAATTGGGGGTTGTTACAAATAAGACGCGTAATATTATAAATAGTGATAGGATTTTACTAAATTGAAGAAGAGTTCATCAGTTTTACAATTAGTTTTTTACGAATAGTTGAGAATCATATTGTAATTTTTGAGTTATACGAAAAGAGTATTATTCCCAGTAGTATAATTCAAGATAGTTAATTTCGCAACCAAGAAATTATCTATATTCTTCATCACATCTAAAATCTTACATTATTTTAATAAAAACCTATTTTCTTTAACTGAACATCCAATATTATTTCACATGATTATTTGTAATCAACTTAATTGCCGATCCGCCTAAAATCGGCACTGCGTTACTAATAAAATTCGGGGTTAAATTTGCCGATTTTGTGCTAGAACACAAACTTCAAAAAAGGATATCTCATAGATGACATATTGACTATAAAAAAAAATCATATGATATACTGAAAAAATACTTGAATAAAACGAATTTGCAAAAAAAAGTTATATATTCGTATGCAAAATAATGAGTTTACTATGCGCGCGCGTCAGATTTACACCTTAAAATATACGAAATTTCAATATTTCATTTTACTATATTGCATTATTTACAATAAAAACCTATAATTTTTAGCTTCTAAAGTTGGTTTTAAAAGCTTTTTTAAAATATTTTTATTATTAAAAACAAGTGAAAGTTGAAGAAAACCAGTTACAGAAATATAATTATAAAATTTTTTGGCAAATATGACTTGTCATAAAATGAAAGAAAATATTGTTTTTATGATATTTCTGTTTGTAAAATGGGTGAAACTTATTTCGCGCGCGAGATGCAAAAAATGCTTTTTTTTATTATCGCTATTATCCCCGAATTTTATTAGTAACGCAGTGCCATTTTTAGGCGGATCGGCAATTAAGACTCTTCTATTAAGTTAAATTCCAGTTAATCTATTAAAGCGTTAAAGTTTTTCAGTCCGCTTTTAATGTCGATTAATAACAATATTGATACAACTTCAAGCCTGTTTTTTATTTTTTTATACCCTTTATGAAAAAATTTATTTAAAAAGCAAAATTATTCAAAAAAATCTTTCAATCAATAAATAACTCTAAATATTAATAATGATGTTTTAGCGAATTTAGATTATATATTGATTAATTATTTAATTAAAATCTATTTGATATTTATTATTAATTATTTTTCAGTTAATTTTTTTTTGTTAAATCATTAAATATTCTGGATTTTATAAAGTTTTTCTTTATTTTTTTTAATAAACTAACTTTATAATATTTTTTTCCTTTTTTTCTAGAAATTCCTTCTATTAGTTTCGGGTTAAAGAGGTAAATATTTTGGGAGAGGTCTTAAAAGTTTTTTTATATATTTTTTGACATTTTTTCTTATGTAGAAACGGGTTTTGATCGATTTTAATCAATACTGCGTCACATAACTGATGATCGGCAAATTTTGCAAATTGGCGGATATGATTTTAAAAATTTATTATAATTAATATTTATTAATATATTTATTATTTAAGTTAAAATTTTTGTGATTAGTATTTTTTATTTTTTTTTATTTTTTTTTGTATTTTTACTTGAAGTTAGAAATTAAAGAAGATCTAGATATTAATCTTAACTAGAAAACTGAATACTATTTTAATTATATAGGATTTAATATACAGTAGTTTAAAAAGAACTTATCTTAGTTTATACTATCACAAATTTAAGAAATATCTTTTTTTTGAATAATTACACTAAACTTTTATATTTTGAAATTCCAGTTAGCCAGTATTATGTCCAATTAGTTTTTTTAATTGGATAATTTTGGACTGTTCAAAATTAATTTTGGATACTAATAAAGATATACTTACTGACTCAAATATTAATGAATTTGAGGTAAATTTATAAATAATAGTAATTTAAATAGAAATTTCAGTAGTTTTAATAATTAATTTTACTTTCAATAGAAATCAATTATTACATAAATAAAACTTATGTCAAGATTTTTATGATTTAATCTAAATCTACCTAAGTTATATAGTTAGCATTTTTATTAATTTATCAGTTTGGAATTGTTAATAGATTTACTAATGAAATATACAAACTTCTGTATAAAATTAATATTAAGCTATCAGAAAATTTTTAGAATCTTCAGATTTGCAAATTAATTTTTCTACACAAATCTTAAGATATACTATCAAACTTTGAAGAAAAAAATTTATGATTTTTGTGCAGAATTTCAGTTTATTAAAATTATATACAGAATAGAGTTTGGAACCGGTTCTATTTTCGAAAACCAAATTTAAAATGGGCGCAACCGGTTCAATCCATTTCAAACTAATTTTGCAAAATCTGATTGAAACTGAATAACCGATTCGTATATATTTGATAATTCTGGCCAGAATTAAATGTGATCGGCATAAATCCTGCCAAGTTATAATTCTGGCCGGAATTACATCCCTTGTGTAACACAGTTTGAAATTTTGTATAATATGCATGGAGAAGCGGCAAGTGCACCACTTGCAGAACTTGACATAATGCGTGAAAATTTTTGCCAAATTCTAAAAAATTATGATTCCAATGATATTTTTAACTGTGATGAGACAGGTTTTTTTTGGAAATGCGACCCAATCACACCATATCTAATGGTCCTGTGACTGGAACGAAACAATCTAAGGATCGTATAACGGTCTTATTTACTTGTAACGCAACTGGAACTAAAAAGTTACGCTCCTTATTCATACACAAATATGAAAATCCCTGGGCTCTAAAAAATATTAACAAAACTACTCTTCCAATAAATTATTATTGGAATTCAAAAAGTTGGATGCAAGTATTGATCTGGAATGCATATCTTAAAAGGCTTGATGCTCAAATGAGAGCACAGAACTGAAATATCATTCTTCTTGTTGATAATGCACCAACTCATTCTCTCAATGAAAATATAAAATTAACTAATATTAAAATTGTATTTTTTCCTCCAAATACCACTTTACACTTCCAGCCATGTGATCAAGGGATCATTAACAGTTTCAAGGTAGTTGAATTCATACTTTAACTTTAAATCTACACCTTATATTTTAGTAATTTCAAATCCTTTTATTAACTATAAAAAATTTAATTTTATTTCAGGCACAATACCGAAAATTATTATTGTGAAATCATGTTAAAGCCTTTGATAATTATAATGAATTTGACATTAACCCTGTTGAAATTAATATCAAAAAGTGCATCAAATATGTCACATGCACTTACTCAATCTACTATTGAAAATTGCTGGTTAAAAGCAGATATTTTACCTAAAGATAATGAAAGTGAAATTGATATGGATTTCTGTGCTGAAACACAAGTTCTTCTAACACATACAAATGAGTTGAAAGAAGTTCAAGATTTAATTGATAAACTTAATCTTGAAAATCCTTTAACTGCTGATGAATTTATTCAATGTGATAAATCTGAACTTACAGCAGAAATGATATCCAATGAAGAAATTTTGAAAGTAGTTCTTCCCAATAATCATGAACAAGAGGTAGAAGAACTAAATTCTGATCCTTTACCATCCATTACTCATAGCGAGGCCATTGAACATTATGATAAGGTGATTTTGTATTTAGAGCAACAAGAGGATAAATTTGATATGAAAAAAGAAGAAATAAGATGCATTAAAAAACTTAGGAAGGAAGCGTTAAAACAACGTTTTATTTCTGTGAGACAAACGAATCTTAATGATTTTATTAATATCTCTTAATTTCATTAATGTTTACAATATATAATATAATAATTGTATTACATTTAATAATAAATAATATAAATATATTATAATTTACATTTATTTACATAAATTTACTTTAAAATATTTAACGAATTTTTAATAAAAATTCGTTATACAATATTCCGAATTTTGCTATATGGATGTCAAAAAATCCGTTATAGTGTTACCGAATTTTTCCATAACGAAGGTCAGATCAGCATGGACACCAAATTCGTTATAACGCGAGCCAACTGTATATTATTTACTATTGTAATTATTTTATTGAAATATTATTTACATTGAATATCTAACATTTTTTCTTATCTTTCGTGGAACTGTAATACTGGAATTTTCATTACATAATATTTTTTCAGTTTGTAATATCATAACAGATTTCCTTTTTTTTGAATATAAATGTACTATAGCATGATATATTTTTGAAATTATATTATTCGCTAAAATAATCGAACTTGTTGATAGAGTAAGAAAAGGAATTATATCATAATTAACAACCAACTTTATGTAGAAAACCTAAATGTATTTTAAATTCAATGGAATTTAGTTTTAATATAATAATGTATAATAATGTTAAAAATTTTACAAACCTGAATAATAAATTGAGGGATATCACCAATAAATAATCCAATAAAATTTCCCCAAAAAATATAAAATTGAGTTTCTTCTGATATAGGAGCATTGAATAACATTATACCAGCAACTTGAGAAGAAAGTATATTTAACATTTCAAGGTTAGTACCAGATAATATGGTAAATAACGATGCCATATCAACATTGTTTTTAAACCATCCATAGAAATCTCTGTTTTTTTTAATTTCTTGAAGCATTATAATTGCAGCCATAATAAAATTAATTATTATTGGTATCACGAAGAAAATTATGCTATAATTAAAAATTTTTTACAAAAATTAAAAATTTAATTGATATAAAAAAAATTTTGAAAATGAAGATGGATCATACCTTGGAATAAATAATTGTGGAACATTTTTTCCATTATTCAAAATAAACATAATACCCATGATAAAATTCAAAATAATTAAGGGAAATTTAAATATTACGATATTTTCACCCTATATATAAGTAATATATTATTAGTTACGGATAATAATAATAAAAAGATATATGAAGTACTTTACCATAGGATATTTCTTCTTGGCGTAAATATAAAGGAATCCTAAAATTACTATTCCAAGGACAATACCAATTAAATGGAACTTAAAATCATCCAATAAATTTTCTAAATAATAAAAAAAGAATTAAAATTTAAATAATGAAAATTCTTGTAATAATAATTATAATTACTATATCTCTGAAATCCAAAGCTAGCTTCTAAATGATTTGTTGTACCAAACCATGAAATTGGAGTTACTTCTTTGTGTTTAATCAAAATATCTAAATCTTTTATAATATGATCAACATTTCTTTCATATGGATTTGTTGTCGATTTAATAGGTAATGATAAAAGAATTCTTGGAGGTTGTTGGCTATTATCATATTCACAACATTTTACATAATCTAATCTATTAATGTCGACAGGTATTGATTCTGATAAATCAATTCTTAATTGTGATAAAAATTCTCTCTGTCCATCCAATGAAAGTTTCTCAAAAGATTTTGTCCCTTCTTCCGTTAAAGAAAATCTTCCAATTGATTCCTCTAAATATGATGAAACATTAAAATTATTAAAATTGAATAAAATCAATTTAATTAATTATAAATTTTTTTTAAAAAAACATTTTTTACCTGCAAAATTATCTCGGATATTTACTGAAGGAATTGTAATTGATATTATTAAAGAACTAGTATAATTTATCCGGATATTAAAATATGCTTACTTGTATTAAATTTCCAACGATTTCTTTCAACACCTAATAGTGGATTATTTGACGTCCAATCCCTGACCACATTACCATCAACAACAATATAATAATTTGAGTTTGGTTGATTAAATGTGCTTCCCAAAACTTTCATGCTTATTGTCATTTTATCAGAACTATACGAAAAATATGGTGAATTTCCCGGGACAGATTGACGCAGTATAGGAAGACCGTCATTATTATTATATTGATAAATTGAAACGTTGTTGGTTGATATCGTTACAGACAAATGATACGTAATATTTATGTTTGTGATTGATAAGGGTATACTTGAGCTAATTGATGGATAAGTTGATTTAATGTGCGGATTCTCATATCCATAATCTAAGGAAATAAAAAACAATTAATTTAACTAAAAAATATTATTTGCATATAACAACTTATATTATGCTTACCATCCGAGAAAAATTTAGGTAAAGTTGTAAAAGAAATTTTCAAAGTCATTTCATTCTCGAAAGTAACTAAACGCAGTGTCCCATTTAGAAAGATTGTCACTCCAAAAGAACCAGATGATTTCAAACCTGGTGGAAATCCCCAAGTGCCATTATATTTTCCATCATTATCAAGTATTATTCCTTCAATAGTCTTACGTTGATTATCACGTAAAGTTATTAAATATCCTCCGTGAAATAAACCATTAAAAGTTACTATATCTACATCAACAAATTTATCACCAAGTTTTCTCATATCAAATACAGAACTAAGAATAAAAAAAACAAATCATTAGACATGTAATTAAAGTTATAAGAAATATTATAAACATATAACATATAACGAACCCTGAAGCTTGAAATGACAGTTTTATAACTTCTAACGTATTTTCATCTTCTACTCTGTTAAATATTAAAAGGCAAGTATTACCGATCCCCGCAAAAGCGGTATCACAAAAACTTCGAACTTCCAAATGAGGTATCGCTGATTGGTAAATTAAGAAAGGGCCATCCACACTCTTCATAACAGGTTTAATAAAAGTGACATAAGCCTTAGACGTAAATTTAGACGGATTGATGAATTCATTAGGGTTTATATTGATATCTGTTGAATTTACAATTACAATACCAAAATTTCCATCAATTGAGGGAAATACGAAATAATTAGCTAATGAATTTTGCAGATAATGTTTTCCTTCATTTATTAGGCTAAAATTTCCTTTATCGTCCCTAATAAATCAAAAAGAATGAATTAATTTTCATATTTACTTTAATACTATTAAAATAAACATCAATAATAATGGTGCATACGGTTTACTGAAATACTTCCACATTACAATAGTCTCAGTTTCATAATTTACAAACATAAAACCACACTCTTCGCTTGTATGAGTTACGAGATAGCCGTCGGCGTATATAGTTCCATTTATTATTGAGATAGGTGCCACGTATGTATTGCTTGCAAATATAAAAATTTCAATAAATAAGTTAATATACATATGTAGTATATACTTAAAACATAATGGATGTGTAACAAACCTAATAACATATCCCGTTCGAGTAGCAAATAATACATAATAACTTGCTGAAGCGATGTCTATATAAAGTATATTTATAGAACTTGGAAAGGAACGGATCATGTCGAACCAATAAAATCCGTTGGGACCACGACAAAAATTATATTCCGGGATCGGATAATCAACTTTAGCACTATCAACAGTACCATTTGGATGTAAAATGCGAAGATCAATTCGTGGTTCAATACAAGATTCATTTATTGGTTTAACTAAATGGACAACCGCTATCCCATCTCTATAAGTATGTACTTTATAGATTTTAAGTCCAGGTTCAGTTTCATTATGTAATATCACATCATAAGAATAAACAATCAACGGATTTATGAATAATAAGATAAAGTAGAATAAATTTGTCAACACAGTCATTTTTTAGATTTTTAGGAGTAAAGCTAAAATAATCAAATTTAAATATAATTTGTGGTAACACCATTGTATCACTTAGTATGCTTTGCTTTATCTGTGTCGTATCGGGAATAAGGAGTAAGTAAACAATATATAAAAAAATAACAATAAAGGTAAAAATTTTAAATATTCTTGAAATAAACAATGTTTAAGCGACAATAATATTTACACTAAATTTATGAAACACTTTATTAATAAATGAATCAATATTATTAATATAAACTGAGTTTACAAATATCTATATTATGATTTGATGTTGTTGATAATTGTATTAGAATAAATATTTCTAATTTGCTCTCGGTTGAATATACACCTCATTATAACTGATAATATTGAAGCGCTTTTCATTAATGAAATGAGGATAATTTCTTTGCAGTAAAGACTAAATAGTAATTTGCTTTTCTGATTTTTGCTATAGACCTATTTTTAAAAAGAAGGCGATCACTTTTTAACTACTAACTATATTATTATATAGTATATTGTCGTACCGATAAGTATAGTATGATGCCTAACTATACTTGGTAAACTTGGTATGTTACGGACTTTTTAAATTTTTTTTTTATTTTTCCATAATTTTTACTCATGATAAATAAAAAATATTATTCATTTATTCTAGTGATGTAATTAGATTTGTGATTTGTTAGTATTTTAAAGCAAAATTTACACAGCAAAACTCCTTTTTACCTTTCAAAAAAGTAATAAAATCAAAAAAAGTACCACCAAATGCAACAATTTATTAATGAGAATTCTGATGGAACTTTTTTTGTAGTTGCCTTCTGGAATTTGGAATTATAGATTTAGTTTCTTCTTTTTGTATATTTAGAGGAAATCCTATATTTGTAAGTTTGGAAAAGAATTTTTTTAATATAAATTGAAACTTACTAAACAGGTTTTATCTACTTTTCTTTATAGGAATAATTCTATTAGTTGTTAATTTCAAAATCTTGATCTATTTTTATTTTTATGTATGAGAATTTTCATTATCAGTTTTTATTTAATTTAATAGTAAGAATTTCATGTTTAAATTGTATAAACTGCTTTGCTATTATTTATAATGTTTAATACAAGAAATTCAAGAGGATTTTGAGTAAAAGTACAAATTAATATTGAAAATAACTTTTAGTTTTTAATAATAACATTAAAAAATAATCAGTTATTATTTAAAAGTTTATTTTGTAAATTAAACCCAAATTGAATTGGTAGTTCATAATCAATTAAAAATTAATTAATTTGTAATCTAAATATCAATCAGTAAAAATTTGTAAATAATAAGAATTCACTAACATCATAAAGATATACTATAAAATATTGGGTAATATTTTCATTTTGTTGTACTGGATAAAATAATACCTTATCCACAAAATGCCAATTAAATAAATTTCATTAATGATTTACAAATTTTAGTTTTTATTGATTTATAGCCAGGTTTTGAATTAATTATATTTAATCAACCATATAAGAATTTTTTTTTTAATTAATCAAAATCAGAATTTTGATTAATTAATCTAATTAGTAATATTCAGAATTTTTAGGTAGATCTAGCCATAAATTGTATTGTATAATAAGTTAAAAATATTAGTTTTAATTATTTTTTAAAAAATTTTGAATTACAGCTATAAGATTTTTATAATCTTAATTAATTACAGCATATAAAAATTTTATGTTACAACACTTTTTTAATTATGGTTAACATTTTATGGTAAGTTTTAACAAAAAGTTCATACAGTATAGTATTATATAATACTATATTAAACATTATACTGTATTATACAAAATTTTATTCAAATTTACTGTACAGTACAGTTATTTAAGTCACATAATTTGTAATTTTATATGACTTATATTAGTTTCTTATAATTAATCACACGCATTTTTTATGTACTTGTATTTATAGTAAAAATGAAATTAATTGTATATATTTATTATATTTATTTCTTAATAAACTTATTTACAATTTATTATTTATTATTTGGTTATTTATTTATTATAATAAGATATAAATCAAATTTTCAAAATCTAAGTTTATTACTGTAATTTTACACTAAAATTTTTAATTTTTTAAAAAAAAAGCGCAAAAAAGTAATAAAAAAAATTACTAAAAGATTTCTTCCACTTAATCATTTCATTTTTATGATCTCCCTAATAATAGTAAATTTACTAAAAATAAATTCAACTTTTCATCTTTCTTATATATTTAGTTATATGATTATCAGATTATTATGTTTCTTTTTTTTCTATTGTAGTAATACTGTAGTAATAATAAATTAAAATATTATTGATATATTTTATTATTAATTGGCAAAAAAATAATATAAAAAATATAATATATAAATTTCACAAATCTAGCAGTTAATTTTGCTTTTCAATTAATGTAATTTCTATTATTTCTTTATTTTTGAATATTTATTAACAAGTTATATTTTAAATATTTACTTTTTAATAACATTACTTAATATACTGGTTTTTATTTAAATCATTTAAATCAATAATTTCAGTCATATTTTCTTATTATAGCAATTATTTTTTTGCTTTTTTGCTATATTTGAAAATTATCTGTTACCTTTATTATCATTTACAGTGGCTGTCAAAAAAAACGCAACACTATAATTGTAAACTGTAAATTATGTGCAAATCCATTAAATTAAATCCAATTGAAATAAAACAAATATATACATTTTATTTACCATATGATGTAATATATAAATATATTAATTTTAAATAATTTTAATTGGATAAATTTTTAAATTACATAGTGTTACAATCTGGATGAATCTGTCATCCGTTCAATCCAGTCTGAAAATAAATGGATGATCTGGATGAAAATCTGGATCTAATTCAGATGAGAAAGTTATATGCACAATCTGGATGATTCAGATCCAATCCATTAAACATAGAGGTAATGGATAACAGATTGATCCAGATGAGCAAAAAACGGATTCATAGATGATCCAGATGAGTTTCAAATTGGATAAATTTGTGGATTGATGAATTGACGGATTAACAGATCACAACACTAAAATTACATAATGATATGTAAAAAAAATGCTGTTGCGTTTTTTTTAATGAAAATAAATTTTATATATTTTTTTTTATCTAGCAAAAATATGTAATAAAATTTATTATAATTACTTTTAAAAATAAATCTACTATCTTGTATACCCTTTCTTAGCTTTTAAAACATCATTAATTCTCTCTGGCATCGTATTTATTAACTTTGTATATGTTTCTAATAATGTTTTATTCTATATCTTTGAAACATATTTTTATAACGTATTTTTACCTCTAATTTTCTACATCTAATTGTCTAAGATGGCAGTCTACATCATTCTAAAAGTATTCAATTAGATTTAAATCTGGAGATTAAGGTAGCCAGCTAAGTAATTGAATATTATTATCCTCAAACCACTTTAAAGTATGTTTTGCAGTATACTTAGGATCATTGTCCTATTAAAATATAATATTTTCACAGTCTAAATTATAATATTCTAACATATCTAAGAAATCCTTATTAAGGATTTTTCGATACAATTCAGTATCAAGGTCCCATTGATTTTGCATAAGTATTCCACTTCAAAATAAGTAAAACACTCTCATACGAAAATACTCCCATCACTAAACTTAACTGTAGGCTTTACATGTTAATTATTAAGAAGCTCGTTCTTTTTTTCTAACATATACTTAGGATTATTGTCCTGTTAAAATATAATATTTTCACAGTCTAAATTATAGTATTTTAACATATCTAAGAAATTCCTATTAAGGATCTTTCAATACAATTCAGTATCAAAGCTCCATCAATTTTGCATAAGTATTCCACTTTAAAACAAGTAAAACACTCTCATACGAAAATACTCCATCACCAAACTTAACTGTAGGCTTTACATGTTAATTATTAAGAAGCTCATTCTTTTTTTCTAACAATAAGCATGGCTATCTGATTCAAAAATCTGGAATTTAGACTTTTCTGATCATACAACTTTACTCCAATTACTTACAATCCATTTCTGATATTTTTGTGCAAATTTTAATCATTTTTTCCAATGTGTTTTTGATAAAAAAGGTTTCTTACATTTTGCACTAGCAAACAACCCATTTTTATTTAATGCTCTCTGCACTATTCTTTTACTTACTTCAATTTTATCATTAATTTTTAGAGATTTTTAAACACTTACTCCTGTGAAATACTTATTTGTTATTATTATATGCTTAATCATAATTCTTTCATCACAGTCAGTTAACTTATGTGATCTTTCAGTTTTTTCCTTATCATTTACATTATTAAATACTTGAATAGTAAATATTTTCACCAATTCTTGCAGCCATTTCCTTTAAATAAACTAAGACCTAATTTTAATAATTGAATTGCTTGAACTCATTGTTCTATTGTTAGTCAGTTTGGCATATTTAAAATAAAAAAAATAAAGAAAAGTATTAATGAAAGAAAATAAATAAATACTTTACATTTTAAAAACTGTGTATAATTTTTAAAAATGTGTAATTATTTTATTTTAATATAAACCATTATAAACTGTTAAAAGAAACGCAACACTAAAAAGAGATAAAGTGGTACATTTCTGGAATAATCTACAAATTTAATTAAATCTAATTTGATATATATAAATGATCACTGGGTATGTATCCTAATTTAGTTAAATTTATATTTATCAATTAAGTGAAAAAAAATATATATGTAAATTATGATTAACAATTATGATGTTATATTTCTTTTGATGGTTACTGTATGCTTTTCTCTTTGCTAATTAACTTGAATTAGTAAAAATTAAAAACTAAAATCCACCAATTCCATTAGTTTCATCCTCTAATTAAATTGATTTACATAAATCTAAAAAAGTTAAGTAATATTAAACTTTCAATCCAAATGATTAATATTCCAGTATTTTCAGTTCTGTCAAAAGAAAACTAAAAGTAAAAATACTAAAATATTTATTTATATTTAATCTTTATTTATAGGTAGAATATATAATTCATTTATATACAAGTAGAAAAATAATCTTCTACTTTTATATATATTTAGTTAATTATATTAATTATATTTATTATAGAAGATTACATAATAAATTATATAATAATAAGTAATACAAGTTACACAGTGATATATAATGCAGTAATTTAAATAGTACAAGTAGTATAATAATATAATAATAAGTAATACAGTTGCACCTCTATAAATGCATGCACCTGAGGCCTGGCTATACACATACATGCAGTTAGGAAAGGTGTGTACTTAAAGAACAGCCAATAGAAAAATCAATATTAGTAATTGGAAAGAATATTTATTTAAATTCACTTTTATTTTATATTTTCATTTTAATGAAAGAATTGCACATACAAAAATGATCTGTAGTGTAAAATAATATAATAAAATTGAAAAAATTGAAAAATATTTTTTATTCAAAAAAAAGTAAATTGTCAAATTTATCTATTTTAAAGAACTAGCACAGGTCAAAATCAATGCTATTGGGTACATATTGGGTACCCATATATATACATGAAACTGAAATTAGTTAATTTTGACCTCCGAAATGGTTGAAATAGTCAAAATGATTTTGACTTGAGCCCCTTCAAAAGTCAAAATAGTCGAAATTACGTCATAATTATATGATTTTATAGTAAACAATAATATTAAAATTCAAAGTTAACGAACTCCGCATCCAGCAATTCGATTTTTATGATCTTTACGCGGTTGGATTCAGCTCATCGAAAGGATTCCAATGATATGTATTTCATATTTGTAGCATCAATATTGACGGAGTTATTCATGTTTAAAATTTGGTATTAAATAGTCTTATAATTTTTATAGTAAACAATAATTTTAAAATTCAAAGTTAACGATCTCCGCATCCAGTAATTCGATTTTTATGATCTTTACGCGGTTGGATTCAGCTCATCAAGAGGATTCTAATGATATATATTTCATATCTGTAGCATCAATATTGACGGAGTTATTCACATTTAAAATTTTATATTAAATTATAATTATAAAAATCACATGACTATGATTTAATTTCAACCATTTCGACTTTAATTTCGACTTTTGACCTTCCCAAGTCAAAATATTTCTACTTTTGGGCTCTAATTTTGACTTCATGTATAATTTGAAGTATAATGTAACATTTTTCCAAATTTTCATAAAATTTGAATGTTATTCCAAAAATTTATAGCATTTTTCACAATTTCCCATCATTTTCTAGAAAAATATAAAATTTGAATTTTTTGAAATTTGGATAATAGTATTCTTTTAACCTATAATTATTTATTATAATGATAATATATATTTTTGCTTATTCTTCTTTTTCTCTTTGCCCTTTTCTCTTTTAAATAAAATTGTTTAAGCAGATATAAAGATATGTAATTTTTATTAATTTTTATTAAACTATTTAAATATATATTTGATAGTTAAAGTTTTTTGAAATTAAAAACTGTGTTGCACCTGTTTTTTAACTTTATTATATAGTTACAATAACTTATTAATCAAAGTGAATGCATTTTTAAAGGCTATTTTACAAGTATAAAAAATTATTTAAATATTAATTTTCATCAAGTTATTTTGAATATTCATGAAGAAGTTATCTTTAATTTTTGTTATATTTCATGCAAATATCATTTTGTCATATAATTTAAATATTTTAGTCAAATAAAACTAACTTTTGATAATAAATAAAGTTATTTAATGGATATGAAAATATTTAAAAGTTAATTTTCATTGTCTTGAATTAGTATTAATAAAAGTGGACAATTGTAGCTGACAACACTGTATGTAAATGTAATCAAATAATCAAAAATTTTTTATTATAAGAAAAATATATTCAATTAAGTCAAGAAGACACACAACAACTGCTCTCATGGAATAACAACTTCTTTGTTAATACAACTGTTGTTGATTTGAATATGCCTATTCCATATGTTCACTTAATGATAAAAAGTTTTTTTCCAAAAGGAAAATACAAGGAACTCAAGACCATTGTTAAGTCAAAGAGAATAGCATTAACTATTGTAGCTCTTTTCTTGAAAGTATTTGTTAGTGAATTTTACAATATCATCTGGCAATCACGTTGTAAGGCAGTAGCAAAATGTGAACATACTAAAGGCATAAAAAAACAAGATTTAAGGAAAAGGCCATTAGCACATCAACGCATTGCATACAAATGGATTCTAACTATACAAACAGAAGAGGGCACATTTGACTTGAAAAAAAAGAAAATATTGAAACATAATGAACAATGGTCAATAGCATTAGAAAAAACAAAACAATACATTAACTAATTTATTAGAGAAGGAAACAGGATACTTTGGAAGGTATATAATAATACAAAAATATACAAATATAATATAACCTTTCTTTTTTTTTTTATCTAGAGGGTAGTGAAAGCATTTACTTAAGCCTTATGAAATAGTAATCCTATATAATTTAATAGCTACTATTGAAAGATATAGGTGAATTTCATAAGGTAATGGTAGGGCACAGGAGCAATCTTATGGATGGGGAACTGATTTGGAGTTTTAATAAATTAGTTATATAACAGATGTTTTTTTATATTCTTACATATAATTAATAAACTCACAAATTGCACTACCTTGGTTAAAAAAAAAAATTACAGTATACTCTCAATATACCAAAGCCACAATATACCAAAGATCACCATATACTGAAGATTTTTGTATAACCATTTTCATTAATAATTAAAATCTTTTGATATACCGATTTTACTATAAAATTTTATATAACATTATACTGAAGTTTTCATTTTTACCGTTTATAATAGTATATAATAAAAAAAAGTTCGTTATACTGAAGATCAAAATCATATGATCAAATGATGTTTAATTTGCGTAACTTTCGCAATTTTATTCTCTCATTTTTATTTTTCAGTATTAACGTTACTTTGAAGTTAAATATTTAGTAGCTGCTTTAAAAGATATGAACGTTAGATAATTGGATTAGCAACAAGTAATTTGTAAAATTTGTTAAATATAAAATATGTAACGATTTTTATAATATAATAAAGTCACATGATTTTAATCTTAATATAACGAAGTTTTCTAAAAAAAATTATATAAACTTCGGTATATAAAAAAATTTGATATACCGAAGATCACTATATACCAAAGTTTTAGTCTTGAATGGCGACTTCGGTATATCGAGAGTTGACTGTAGTATTAATAAAGTTAATTAATATTTTTTATAATAAAATTCACTATATATATATGAGTCTTATGTTTATTTATTAAAATTTAATAAAGTACAAATAAAATTATTATAAACTGAAATATACATGTTAAATGTTAAAAATTTTTGAAAGTTTTTTTCTTTTTAATTTTATGTGTTCTTACTTTATTTTCATATTTTCAAAGATAAAGTTACACAAAATCTGTGGCTCAGTCCCCATGATTGATATGTAATATAAACGTGACAGTGCATAATTCCGCATAATGCCGGCCATAGTTTGCAACACGATAATCTGATTGGATGTATATACGATCAGGCTAACGTAACAATTAGAAGTTCTAAATATTTTTTTTCTGAAAATTTTCACCTACGAACGTTGGACCCGCTATACATATATCTAGGTGCTATTTCTCTAGCGACATAAGTTTCGTTTGCCTCCAGCGTTTCTTCCTCAGATGGTTTATTTTCCTGAGAAGCTTGAAAGCTGTAATTCACACTATTTGTTATTGACATTTTTTCCTGCTACCATTACTGTAGTTTTATATTTGAACTTGATGTAATCGCTCTACTTGTTCCTAGACTCTTAATAATAATGTTGTGACTGTAACTGAGGTAAATTCTTGATTCTCTCTAAAGGTCTCTTCCAATAAATTCAATTAAAAGATTTATTTTTTTCCTTAGCCAAGTTTTAAAAAAACTTGTTGGCACTTGATCATCAACGTTGAGGTGGAGAAGAAAGGGAAGGAAAAGAAAGAGAGGGAAGGAAAGATATGACTTGAAAAGTATAAATGTAATGGAAGGTCAACCTTTATGTTCGAATACTGAGTCATACCTTACAAGAAATTTTTCAGCAAGCAAATTTTCTTCAATTTGCTATCAACATCCATTGACTCATCAATTCATCATTGGAAGGATGAAACGATCGTCGCCGTCCATCAAGAATCTAAGATACAGCTTTATCATCTGATGGATCATGCTTTGGTTCCATTCTTTTGATCCTTTTGTTTAGATTACTGTGCTTTGCAAGCAGTGATTCTTCCTCCTTTATCGTCTTTACTTTTAACTTTCTCTAAATAGTTTATTTTCTTTTAGGTGGTTTATTTCTTACTTTCATCTTTTGATTTTTCATATTCCTTCTAAAAGTTTTCAAATTTTACTTTGTCGGATATTCAAACATCCGTAATTATCCTATAACATTCTATTTTAGGTTAATATTTATATGATGTAAAATCTTTTTTGTGTTAATCATTTAATTTTATCGGTAATTTATTAAATTATTATTTGCCCTATAGGAGCATCATGTACATTGTTTGTACCAATATTTAGCAAAAATTAATTAACTGGCACCGGGTTTTGGTTGGTGGTACAAGGGGCTAGTATTTTTTTTTTATTTTTTATTCCTCATGTGTTCTCATAAACTGTTAGCGAAAGGAATTCAAGATAATAAAATTCGATAAAAAAAAAAAAATTTATTATAGTAAATACACATACAATTTTATTATTTTCTAGAGGCCATATTCCTGCATAAATATAATATTAATATTATGTGTAGGTTGGTGGTTGCAATCTCTAGTACTATTGGATAATGTTAGGGTCAACTATAAACACTGGCCCATCGAGGTGAGATATACTAACATTATCCCACGTGGGAGGGAAGTTATAGATAAGTGTGTTGATTTGTTGGGCAGTTTCCATAAATCCAATGATGTACAGTAGGTGGTAGTACTAAGGTGTGGTTTGGAATGTGAACTCTGAATGTTATTGTTCTTATTTGTGATGAGATTGAGATATTGTTTATCCGTACCTCTTTTAAAAGTTGGTAGAATGTCATGTTATGCATGTTGAGATTTTGGGAAGGGAGTGACCGCACGGAAGAAAGGTTGACTGGTGGTGGGGAAGTTGAGCGAGATACCACCAAAGGTGATAGGGTCGTTTTGAATTCTTGCAGATATGTTAGATATAAAATCAATATTTCAAGTTTATGAAGTAATACGGACAGTCTTGTTAGCTATACGCTTGGTAGAATTGTGAATTACAAGTTTTGCGGGCATTTTTTTTTTTTTATTTTTAAAAAAAATAAAATATTTTAGTAATTATGAAAAGATTACATAATTTGCGTTATGTTATACGAATAAAAATCAACTCTAAAGATTTTTCATCGTAAGAAATCTGAATAGATCTTCTAATATGATACGCAAAATATGTTCAAAGAATAGAAAATAATTTTATAATTGTATAAATAAGACAAGTTGGCCGCTACTCTTACCAAATCGAATACTAGTACTAAGATTAAAATCGAATTAAATTGATTAATTTTTTGATTAATTTGATTAATATAATTTTACAATCATTTTTTTTCCAAATTCGTCTAGTAAATCTAACCAAAAAGAGTTATACCTACCAGTGTTTTGATGATCCACTTCATAGGTTATGCCTTTTTATTAAAAATTATTTTATGTTACAACGTACAAACCATACATAATAGGGAGCGACAAAATGTTACATCATACCATTATTATTAAACAATATAACATATACTGTAATTATAAAAATTACAAATTTTAAAGAAAAAATTAATGCAAGCAAAAGGTGAATTTGTTAAAGAATACAGTAACTATTTTTTATTTCAATTATTTCTTTTATTAAAAGAATACTAACTTTTAATTCAGAATTATGCAATTTTGAGACTTGTAAATGTCACGAATGTCGCATGTAACGCATGTATGGCAGGCATTCTTTCATAATAATAAATCAAAGTCAATCTAAAGGAAAAATTATACATATGACAAATTGACAATAGGACAAACAATTCACTAATTAGAGAAGTTTGTAGATAAATTAGTGAGAAAATATGGAATACGATTCGATGAAATTAAATTAAAAATTCGTTAATAAAATCATCAATTACAGAAATTAAAAAAAAAAAACATTGGAACAATGAGTTATAAAATATTTTTTATTATTTGTAAGGTTCTATACTATAAGATTAAGCGCCTTTTATATACGAAACGTGCAAATTTAATAATGATCGCCATACAATGATATGTTGTCGTTTTTATATATTCTCTCAAACGGGGGAAACGGGGGAAGATTTTTTTACATTTATAACCCCTTTCGTTTTGCAAACGCTTTCCCTTTTCACAATTGTGAAAAAAAAATACAATCTTGTGGAACAATATAAAAAAAATATATTTTTTCGCGCAAAACTAGTATTAATTTTTTATAGTATTCTAAGGTAACTTTATGTTATATACTTTTAATTTTAAAAATTTAAATTCAAAAAAATGTAAAACGTGTAACAGAAAATAAGGCTTATTATATGCCAAGCCAACTCCTATTTTTACGTATTCCTTATATTTAAATCTTTATTTAATTCAGAAACCAATCATATAGCTCTAAATTTATTCTTTGTTAGTAATTATACGTATCATTTTTTTTTTTGTTTATATTGATTTATATAGAATTTTCGATGTTGTTTCATTAATTTTTTATAAGATTTCTGTTTTTATAGAAATTTATTTAATCATTAAAACTTATTTCATTTGTACAATTAAAAAACGATAAATAAATTGACGCGAAATCATTAGAAATTGTTAATACACTGTCTTCTATAACAGGAAATTTATTGTAAACGATTAATCATCCGAAAAGTAATGACACTGTCCTCTATAACAGGAAATTTATTTATTATACGATTGATTCATTAGAAAAGAGTTTGTTTTTTAACTCGGTATTTTACAAAAATGGTTTACTGATATGTTATGTTTTTCTGTTTTTAAAAAAAATGAATGCTCAAAAGACAAAGATACCTAGGACTTTACCCCTTAATTGTATTCGCACCAATGATTCATATTTAGAACCGTAAATTATTTTATATTTCTCTCTTTTATATTTAATCGCTTTAGTGTTTACAACAATGGAGATTAAAATACTATGGATGTAATTTGGGAGATAAACAAACATCGAAAGTTAGTTTTAATCATATTTCCTTTTATGAAAGACTAGTTCAGAAATATAAGTAACAAGAAATTGTTATCTGTTATAATAATCGCATCTTAATATGCCAAAATATGCAAATAATATCCAATCATTTTCAAGTACAATGTTCATCATTTATACTAGTTAGGCCTGTCTGCTAAATTTGGAAAACAACCTGTGAAACTAAATTATTTGTTCCAAACTTTTTGTCTTTGTTGATGTCACAAAGAATGAATGTCACACTAATAATAAAGTAATCACAGCCTTCTTAGTCGAGAATGGGAATAGATGGGATACTTATATAAATACTCTCTGAAAATCGCTAAAAAAAATTTTTTCTCCAACTCATTCCTTTAATTTTTCGACACCAATCTACCAAACAAATAATTCATAGTGTGACATACTCTCCGGAAGAGTTCACCTTTATATTATACTAAACGATATTAATCAGCCAAGTATGTCCACTTGTACACTCTTTAATTTACCCTCATCATATAATTACAAAACCATGAAGCCCATTTTTGCAATTCTCCTTTTTCTCGCTATCATCATCACCGTCCAATCCGCACCCTTACAACTTGATAATGTAGCCCTTCAGAAACGAGAAGCTGACCCATACCGTGGAGGTGGCGGTCAAAAACGTGAAGCTGACCCATACCGTGGAGGTGGTGGTCAAAAACGTGAAGCTGACCCATACCGTGGAGGTGGCGGCCAAAAACGTGAAGCTGAAGCATACCGTGGAGGTGGCGGCCAAAAACGTGAAGCTGATCCATACCGTGGAGGAGGCGGCCAAAAACGTGAAGCTGAAGCATACCGTGGAGGAGGCGGCCAAAAACGTGAAGCTGAAGCATACCGTGGAGGAGGCGGCCAAAAACGTGAAGCTGAAGCATACCGTGGAGGTGGCGGTCAAAAACGTGAAGCTGAAGCATACCGTGGAGGAGGCGGCCAAAAACGTGAAGCTGAAGCATACCGTGGAGGTGGCGGCCAAAAACGTGAAGCTGAACCATACCGTGGAGGTGGCGGCCAAAAACGTGATGCTGAAGCAGAACCACACCGAGGAGCAGGCAAACGTGATGCTGAACCATACCGTGGAGGTGGCGGTCAAAAACGTGAAGCTGAACCGTATCGTGGAGGTGGCGGCCAAAAACGTGAAGCTGAAGCATACCGTGGAGGTGGCGGTCAATAATGTCGAGTTGAATTTCTTAGATTTTGCGGATTATAAATCATTTAATTCATTTCATTTATATATACTTAGAAACATGTATAATCATTCATTTTTTGCATATATAGCATATACATACTTTGCATCTTAATATCAACCTATATAGATTGGTGTCATTTGTAATTTTTTTGCACTTTTCATTCATTGTTTGTAATTTTCATTTCATATTATCATATTCATTTTTTCATTTGTATTCATTTGTATTCATGTCTATATTTTGATATTTTGTAATTTTTTTCTGTTCATATTCTTTCCTTTGTAACTGAAAGCCATATGGATAAAGTAGTTCCTGTACCTTATCCAAAAATGTTACGACAATTCAATTGTAGGCACAATATAGTATCATAAAAAAAAGAAAAAAAAAGAAAAGAAAAAGAAAAAAAAATATATAATTTTTTCATATAAAGTTAATTTATAAAGTAAATTTGTAATTGATCGGATTATTACAAATTAATAAATATTATAGTAAGAAAAGCTCTATGTTTCTTTCAAAATTTTAACAGTTATCTTTATTTTATTTTATTTTATTTTTAATCCTAAAAGTGAATTAAGCTACAGTACAAATTACATGGAAACTACATGCTAGAATCGAAAAACAATTCAAAAAAAAAAAAAACTGAGATCTAGGGTGGCCCAGTTATCTTTATTTTTAGTAAACCCTTTTTAAATTTGGACAGAACCGGAGTAATCGTCACGTGATTAATACAGTTGCGGTCTAGGATAAGAACCTGAACCCCCGGTCTATTTTTAAGGACATTCTTTTAATTTTATATACGCCTCACATGACATCGTTTAATCTGTTATTTTTTTTAGATGGTTGAGACAATAGGATAACTGGATGATAGTTTAAACCTAAACTATTAAATCAAATCAGGAATCTTCGAGATGGCAAATATGGCATTTCTGACATAATGTATGTGAATTGTGAAATTTTCTTTATTTTCAAAATTATTAAATTTTCTCATTAAACTTACTAAGCTTTTAGTTTCTTTGCGAGAGAAATTATTTGATAGCAATAACTATATACTATTTTATAATATATCTTCTGATTTAAAAAAGAATGTATGGAATAATAGTAATTATAGATATTATTGTATGATCTGATCATAATACTTCAAGATTATGGAAAAATTAATGTTGAAGCATATGAAACGAAGGCAATAAGGAATTTAAAGGATGTGAAATTTGCGTTGAATATACTTAAGCTACTGGAATTATTGAATAAGATTTTAAAGTTTGAAGATCGGACTATAAACATTAGAACCTTATCTTAGACAGGTAAAATTAAATCTGCTGGTTAATTAACTTTTGTTGAATTCAGTAATTTAATTTACTTTAACACTTCGTGTCTCTTATGTCTTAATAGATCTATTCATTCTATTGTAGTGTGATGATAAGTATATAATACACAAATCAAACACACGAAAAAAATTACAACGGGATCACAAGACAAACTATTAAAATATGGTTGGCTGCTGATGAGAAATTCATAATTCTAATGCATATGCGACATTCCCAGCATTACATATGTCAATACCAATGGTAAAAGAATCTGAACGATTATTAAGCTTTAAGTAATACGAATTAACCTAATGATTCTTGTCGAAAAATAAAATTTTCGAATTAATGTGGATGAGTGGTTTTTTTCGATCAATTATTAAAATTATTAAAAAAAGATAAAAACATTAAAATTGTAACAATATAAATTTTTCTCACAATAATTACAAAATAGATTTATTGAGGAAGAATAATTAATTATATAAATAATAAATTATATAAAATTTTTTCGTCTAAGTAAAAATATTCCTTTAAAAAAAATGAATTACCTCCAATATTTAAACACTAAAATATTTTTAAATCTTACAGTGTACAAACTAATAATAAGAATATATGAACCACTAAAGAAGTTATAAAAACCTTTTACAGTTAGTATTAGGCATTATTAATAAATGCAAATTTACCAAAAAGATTATATATATATAAACTTACTTTACCTTAATTATTAGAATTGAAGTTGTATATTTTGTATTATGTGAAGCGTTAGGATCCGATTAGTACTTAGTACCAATCACAGTTTATGGTTATTGTTTACGAATGATTGTAATGATTGCAATTCTTCATTTTAAGATCCAGAAACTCAACATAACAAATATACCATTGACTCCTTCCTTATCAAATACAAATATGATTATTTTCTATCTTGTTAAGAAAAAAAATTCAGTTCGTCCAATATCCATGATCTGTAGCTATGCTAGTCGGCCTGCTTCTTATTCTGCTACTTTAAATTCTTAAAAAATTGGGCAAATAGGAGAGATATCAATTTCTTTTTGGAGATAACTTTAGTTACAATTTGATTGAGTCTTACTGACCTTCATTCTTCGTCCTTTGTTAGTGTATGATTTTAAACTTCCTTCTTTAATTTAATATGCTTAATTGATCAAATCCTTATTTCCTCCTTTAATCTATAATCTCTGTGATGAAGAAATCAAACATTATGAGTAAAATTTATTCATCTGCACATTCAAAACTAGAATTAATTACTTATTTCCGACTTAACCTTAATCTGCGCTCCCTTTTTTGTTAATAAAAACTTCTCCTTTTCTTTTTAAAAAAAAGGTGGAAGAACAATTCATAAATAAATAAATAAATAAATAAAATACATTTTTTTAAAATAAACAAATGATAAAATGAACATTTATCGAGTTCCACTGAAACATAAATATTAAACTACGTCAAATCATATTCTTTATAATTTATAATTTTACACATTTAAAAACAATTAATTTTTTAAATTATAGTATAATTTAAAATTTTTAACTTTGTTGTTTTTAATATGTAATATAAAAACTTTTTTAGCTTATTATTTACTATTTATAAATAATATAAAAATCGCTTAAATTTTTGTGATTTTTTTAAATTGTTTTGTAGTGATACTGTGATACATCTTCAAGTTTGTATTTTCGGTGTGAAACAACATCAATAGAAAGTATTATTATTATCATTCAAACAGTTTGAAAAAAAATATTAAGAATAATAGCGAACATAACAGCGAAGTAAATATTGTTTTTTTTTGGCATTAGCCGTCACAATCACGTGATTGGTGAGATATTTCACATAATGAAATTCTTTATAATCCTTTGTTATCGCTGCATATTAATAAAAATATTTTACTTCGTGATTAAGAAAGACTTGTGATCAAAGAAAGTTTCACATCCGAATATTAAATGGTTAAACCGATTTGGAAAGCTTATTCATTATCCTTTGACTTTTTTTTGCGTTACACAAGAAACACAGCTCAGGGTATCGTTTGGAAATGGTAAGTTTCATTCATGAAACATTCTTTGATGTACAACAAAGGCAATCTTACTACATACATTGTTTAACATCTTACACTAGTGTTACTACAAATTATATTTAAATTTGATTATTTTAGCTTTTTACTCTTAAAATCTAAAAAATGAATTTGTTGACAAATTTATTTTACTTTATCTTATTATTCATAAATCCGTTGACTGTATATTCTTATGATGTGATATTACATAATGAAACTGAACCTGGATTCAAAATCTATAAAGTACTTAGTTATAGAGATGGGATAACGGTTGTCCATTTAGTTAAACCAATAAATGAATCTTGTATTGAACCACGAATTGATCTTCGCATTTTACATCCAAATGGTACTATTGATAGTGCTAAAGTTGATTATCCGATCCCAGAATATAATTTTTGTCTTGGACCCCATAGATATTATTGGTTTGACATTAACCGTTCCCTTCCAAGATCTATAAATATACTTTATTTAGATATCGCTTCAGCAAGTTATTATGTATTATCTATTACTCGATCAGGATATGTTCTTAGGTTTGTTACGCATCCATGTATATTATGTTTTAAGTATATACTGATATATGTATATTAGCTTATTAAAATTTTTATATTGGCAAGCAATACATACGTGGCACCTATCTCTATAATAAATGGAAGTATATACGCCGACGGCTATCTCACAACTCACACAAGCGAAGAGTGCGGTTTTATGTTTGCTAATTATGAAACTGAGAATATTGTAATGTGGAAGTATTTCAGTAGACCGTATGCACTATGTTTATTTTAATAATTTTAATTGTAATAAAGTAAATATGAAAATTAATTAATCTTTTTGATTATTAGGGACGATAAAGGAAATTTTAGTCTATTAAACGAAGGAAGACATTATCTGCAAAGTTCATCTAATTATTATTTCATATTTCCCTCAATTGATGGAAATTTTGGTATTGTAAATGCAAATTCAACAGATATCAATATAAAATCTAATGAATTCATCAATCCGTCTAAATTTACATTTAAGGTTTATGTCAGTTTTATTAAACCTGTTATGGAGAGTGTGGATGGCCCTTTCTTAATTTACCAATCAGCGATACCTCATTTTGAACTGGATTTCTTTTGTGATACTGCTTTTTCAGGGATCGGCAATACTTGCCTTTTGATGTTTAACAGAGCAGAAGATAAAAATACGTCAGAAGTTATAAAGTTGTCATTTCAAACTTCGGGGTTCGTTATATTGTTTATAATATTTCTTATAACCTTAATTATATATCTAATGATTGGTTTTTTTATTCTTAGTTCTGTATTTGATATGAGAAAACTTGGTGATAAATTTGTTAATGCAGAAATAGTAACTTTTAATGGTTTATTTCAAGGAGGATATTTAATAACTTTACGTGATAATCAACGTAAGACTATTGAAGGAATAATACTTGATAATGATGGAAAATATAATGGCACTTGGGGATTTCCACCAGGTTTGAAATCATCTGGTTCTTTTGGAGTGACAGCCTCCCTAAATGGGTCACTGCGCTTAGTTACTTTCGAGAATGAAATGACTTTGAAAATTTCTTTTACAACTTTACCTAAATTTTTCTCTAATGGTAAGCATAATATAAGTTGTTATATGCAAATAATTATTTTTTTTAGTTAAAATTAATCTTTCTTTATTTCTTTAGATCAAGGATATGAGAATCCGCATATTAAATCAACTTATCCATCAATTGACTCAAGTATACCCTTATCAATCACAAACATAAATATTACATATCATTTGTCTGTAACGATATCAACCAACAACGTTTCAATTTATCAATATATTAATAATGACGATATTCCTATACTGCGTCAATTTGTTCCGGGAAATTCACCATATTTCTCGTATAGTTCTGATAAAAAGACAATAAATATGAAAGTTTTGGAAAGTACATTTAATCAACCAAACTCAAATTATTATATTGTTATTGATGGTAATATGGTCAGGGATTGGAAGTCAAATAATCCACTATTAGGTGTTGTAAGAAATCGTTGGAAATTTAATACAAGTAAGCATTTTTAATATCCTAAATTATACTGGTTCTTTATTAATACCAATTACAATTCCTTTTAGTAAATATCCAAGATAATTTTGCAGGTAAAAAAAATTTTTTTTAAAAAAAAATTATAATTAATCAAATTGATTAATATTCAATTTTAATGTTTCATCTTATTTAGAGGAATCTATTGGAAGATTTTCTTTAACGGAAGAAGGAACAAAATCTTTTGAGAAACTTTCATTGGATGGACGGAGAGGATTTTTATCACAATTAAGAATTGATTTAGCAAAATCAATACCTGTCGACATTAATAGATTAGATTATATAAAATGTTGTGAATATGATTATAGCCAAAAACCTCCAAGAATTCTTTTATCATTACCTATTAAATCGACAACAAGTCCACATGAAAGAAATGTTGATCATATTATAAAAGACTTAGATATTTTGATTAAACACAAAGAAGTAACTCCAATTTCATGGTTTGGTACAACAAATAATCTAGAAGCTAGCTTTGGATTTCGGAGATATAGTAAATATAATTATTATTATAAAAAATTTTTTATTATTTAAATTTTAATTCTTTCTTTATTATTTAGAAAATTTATTGGATGATTTTAAATTCCATTTAATTGGTATTGTCATTGGAATAGTAATTTTAGGATTCCTTTATTTTTATGCCAAGAAGAAATATCCTTTGGTAAAGTACATCATATACTTTTTATTATTATTATTCGTAACTAATAATATATTACTTATTTATAGGGTGAAAATATCGTAATATTTAAATTTCCTTTAATTATTTTAAATTTTATCATGAGTATTATGTTTATTTTGAATAATGGAAAAAATGTTCCACAATTATTTATTCCAAGGTATGATCCATCTTTTTCATCTTTATTTTCAAAAATTTTTTTATATTTTAAAAATTAGATTTTTTTTAATTTTTTGCAAAAATTTTTATTATAGCATAATTTTTTGCGTGATACCAACAATAATTAATTTTGTTATGGGTGTAATTATAATGCTTCAAGAAATTAAAAAAAACAGATATTTCTATGAATGGTTTAAAAACAATGTTGATATAGCATCATTATTTACTATATTATCTGGTGCTAACCTTGAAATGTTAAATATACTTTCTTCTCAAGTTGCTGGTATAATGTTATTCAATGCTCCTCTATCAGAAGTAATTCAATTTTATATTTTTTGGGGAAGTTTTATTGGATTTTTTATTAATGATGTCCCCCGATTTATTATTCAGGTTTGTGTAAAATTTTAACATTATTATACACTATTATATTAAACTAAAATATCATTGAATTTTAAATACATTTAGGTTTTCTACATAAAGTTAGTTGTTAATTATGATATAATTCCTTTTCTCACTCTTTCAACAAGTTCAATTATTTTAGCAAATAATATAATTTCAAAAATATATCATGCAATAATACATTTATATTCAAAAAAAAGGAAATCTATTATGATATTACAAAATAAAAAAATATCATGTAATCTAGCAAATGAAAATTCCAGTATTACAGTTCCACGAAAAATAAGAAAAACTGTTAAATAATTATCACAATGGTAAATAATATAGGTGTAAATAAATTTTAAAAAATTAAAAAATCAAACTTTTTGATGGGTTTTCAAAAAATAAATATATACTGCATATTTTTTTTAAAAAAAATTTTTTTTACAAATTTTTTAGTTGTATTATAATATATAGTAGCCTTTAAAAGAAACTAATCAAACCCTTTTAAAGTAAATAATTGCATATATTCTTGTAATTTTATTTTTTTTTTTTACAAGGTAGTACAATTTGTGAGTTTATTAATTATATAAAATACAGAAAGTTCTGTTATATATTCTTGTAATTTAAATACCAATTAAAACAAATTTAGAATGTAAATATTTTATTATTATATATACAATTTATTTATATATATAATAAGGTATCAAGATACTTAGCTAACATAAAATAATTTTAAAATATATATTTTTTTTTTTTTTTTTTTTTCTATGTAAAGGCGCGATCATGTTTATTGATAATAATGTTGAAGTAATACAATATATTTACAAAAGTTAAATAAACTAAAGTATTCTAAATAAATTTAAACATTATCAATACACTGCCCCTCCAAAAGGAAAAGACCGACCTGTCACCTTGAGGTCAAAGGTGACATGTCATGAAAGACCTAAAAATTTGACCAATGACCTCCTTTCTCAAAAACTAAGCTATTCCATAGCTCCCAACGTGAACTTACTATTTTATCTAATTTGTTAGCCACTAATTTAGACTTGTTGGCTGATTTTTTTATCTTAGCATTGATCCCTTTCTGATGTTCTAAATCAGCTAATTTAACATTTCTATACTCCCATATAAAAATTTTAAAGTCAAAAATTAATTTATTAACCAAACCATCTAATAACTTTGTCTTATCTTTATCTAATATTTTATAACTCTTAAATAAGTTAATCAGATCTATATGTATAAAACCTTTTGCTAGCATAGACAAATTATATGCTTTATTAAAGTCCCAAATCCTACAACGCAAGATTTCTTTAAAAATATCATCAGAATTTACATTTTCCACTTGACTATTAGCTAATATCAGTTCATGTAAGTGTTGCTGAAATTTACCTATCATATTCCGGTTTCAGTTACTTGTCCTAAATGTTCACATTTCCATAAATGTGTATATGTTTCTTTGTCTTTTAAACACATAGGACATTTTAAAATATATATAAGAATTTATAAATGCTTAATTACTAAATTTATTGTTTAATCAATAGTTTATTATATTTATAAAATGATCATTGCAGGTTGCAGAATAATACAGTTATTTGATAGGGTATTAAAATATCATTTAAACTGCTTCTCTATCAAATAACTAATATATATGCTATTACGCATCATGTGTAATTATGTATTATTGGAAAAAATCAGATTAGAAAGATCAGCAAAGTTTTATAATTTTGTAAATTTATGAGAGTTTATGATATAATATTTCAAAAAATTTTAAAATATTATATAAGTTTACAATTTCATAAAATTTATATAATATTATGATTAAAATATTACACAAGTTTTCAATAACATAAAATTTATGTAAAAATATTTTACAAATTGACGGTCATATAAACCTGCATAATATTACAGTTAAAATATTTCAAAAATTTACAGTTTTATAAACCTGCGTAATATTATAGTTAAAATATTTCAAAAATTACAAGACGATAAAAGGACCCCGAATATTACTAAAACAACTCAGATCCCGTATAACTAAAATTTCAAAATGCAATATCTCGGTCAATATTACACCTAAAAAGATGAATTATATATCAAAATGTTCGTCTCGTTGAGACGAATCTAACAAGCTAAAGATCATTAAAATCCTATCACTGGATCCCGAGATAGCAAAATTTGAGTCTAAAATCTACATATAACTTTATACATTTGGAACAGAAATTAATTATAAGGTTTATACAAATTCAGATCTGAGTTTTTTTAGTAATATTCGGGTCCTACTATAAACCTGCATAATATTATGATTAAAATTTCAAAAATTTATAATCTGTAAATTTGTGTAATATTATAGTTGAAATATTTTAAAATTTTACAAGACTGTAAATCTATAATATTATAGTTAAAATATTTTGAAAATTTATAAGACTGTAAACTTACATAATATTATTATTTGATTAAACAAACTTATAAAAACTGCAGTATACAGTAAAATATATAAAAAAGGTATATAATACTATTGAATAATCAAAAATGATATAAATACCTTTTTTTTTTAAGTTTAAAAAGTAAATTTATTTTTATTTTTTTTATTTAAAATGTATATAAATACAAGCGCTTTTAATTAAACTAAAGATTAAATAACTATTCATCACTCTATTTAGAAATTCCATATGACCATATTATTACTAACATCTATTATTTATTAATAAATAATTTAATCTCTTTTTATATTATAATACTAGTATTATGAAATAATAATCTTATTAAGATTATTACTGAAGAAACTAAAAGATTTCAGCAAATTGATAAAATGCTAAAATAGTGAAACTTTATTAAAATTATATTAAAAAATTGTTAAATTTTTGGAGAAAAGTAAAACCTGATAAAATTTATTATGAATGCTAAAACTGCTAAAATCTTGCCAAAACTATAATAAAATTATAGTAAAATTTTAGAAAAACTAATTATAGAATTTTGGTGAGATTTAAACAAGTAATTTTAGATTTCCTTAAATAATATGCAAGTAATAGTCATTTAAACAGAATAATAAATCTTTTAAAGGCTTTGTAAGAAATATTAAAAGAACATTAAAACTTTTTATTGAAATATGTGACTATACTGCTATACATATTAATTTACCATAATAACAATTTAACTATTTTAATCTTTTAATTTTCATAATTGGTGAAATCAAATTTATAACTTCATCATAATTAGACTGGTTTAATAACTGCACTTTTAAAACTGATTAGATCTAATAAATTTAAAAATATGCAAATATTAATTTTAATTATTTTTTATTTAATATTTTATTTTTTTATAACAGAATTAATATTAATAACTTCAAATAATAGTATAAATATAGTTATATCTTGTAGTAAATGTAAAATTATAACTGAAATTTATAAGTAATAAAATAACTTTAGAAAAACTTGATGAAATATTAAATTAAGTTGCATTATCAATCAATAATAAAATTGATTTATTTAACAATAATAATATTGAAGTCAATTTTGAAGATATTAATAAGATAGAATAAACTATAGAATTAGAAAAAGTGAATAATAATGAATTAGAAGTTGAAAATATTATTGATTTATCAATAAGTCTTCTATATAATAAATATGGTGAACAAAATAAAATAAGAATAATGGATTATAGAAATTTAAATTTTAATGTTAATTAATAAGTTTTTTATGTTTTTATTTATTTATTATTTTATAAAATTATTGAAATAAAATTTAGTATAACAAAAAATTATTGTAATAAAATATATAAAAATAATTTTTCAACAATAAAAAAATCAAATTAATAAATGGGATATAGGATGGGATATGAAAGATGAAAGATAGGATATGGATATAGGAAATGAGATTGGAATGGGATTATAGAAAATGGGATGGAATATGTAATAGAATGGGATGTAAGATTTTTTCAATTCCATTAATATGAATAGCAAGTATAATTACATTTATACATATGTATTTATTTAAATAATTATATAAAAATAATATTTAACCTTTAGCCAAACAAATTCTTTTAGTTTACCCTAATATAGAATCCATTTGTAACATATAATTTTTTCTTTGAGAAAACTATACCTGTTTTCCAATCATTTCATCTTTTTTGATCTTTATTCATTTCTAATATAAATAATATACTTTTATCTTGTGAAATATCAAATAAATTCATTAAGAAATAGAGTTTTTTATTATAAAGTATTTGGAAGCATGTGATTAATTGCATTTGATTTATAAATATATTTCAATTTGTTTATAACGTTTAAGCATTATCATTATTTCAAGTTTTTTCCTATTAAATTTGCATTTATAATCAAAGATGCCAATAATCAAAACAATCTGATTTAATAATTTAAACAAATGTGTAAAATTTCTTCCAATTTATTATTATTGCACAGTTGCAAAATTAGTAGTTAGCATCGCGTGGTGAGTCAAGAACAAACATTTACTGCACAGTTTACCAAACGGGATTACGCTGAAAAAAAATGGATAAATTGATTCATCAGGATCATCAAACGTCATGTTACTTTACAAAACTTCAGTGCATTATAGTCATACAAAAATGACCTAATAACTTGATATTCATAATATAAATGAGGATCAGCTTTGGAGTTTATTGGAACTTGTTAGGAAGAAGTCTGATTTCATTTGCTAGTAGATCTTAGGCTTTAAATCTAAACTCTGAAATTTTCTGATGCGATAATTATAATGAAACAGAAACTTTAAACAAAAAGGTAAACTTGGCATCTATGGCATTCTTTAAAAGCTGCTGTTTGCAATGCCTTACGAATATATAGTTGATAATGAATTCTTGAGAATGGATTACACCTACATATTACGTTTATGGTTGATATGATGATATCATTAGACAATCAAAATCAAATGATTGATGTGACAAAATGAATTTGGAAGAATGATAAATGAACAGGTTATTTCCAAACACTGATGTAATGGGATGTCATAAAATGAACGCAAGAAGTATTATGGATCAATACACGACAATTAAAGAACAATTCGATGAATTCAAAGACAACTTACTGGAATTGTCAGTAGTATACAATAACAGGACGGACATGCATTATATCACAATGTTGATCACTTACCGATCATGATATAAGTGATATTACGTTAAATTTAAAGCTTTATTCTAAGCAATAAATGTTCTGACAATTTATGTTAAATTATTTTATTTAATAGTTACATTTATCAATAATTTAATATAAAAGTATTGTGGAAAAATAAGGTGTGTTTCCAAAGTTAGATTTTACATCAAATTTTCAATAATTAATATATATGCTATATATATGCCGATTATCTGCTAATTTGACTTTAAAGCTTCGGGCGAAGCCACAGATCTTTGGGTGAAACTTGAAACTTTTACAGTATATTATTTAGATATTCAAGAATCAATGGCTAAAATAAACCTGGACAATTTTTGATAACCCAAAAGTTATCATTAAATAAATGTTTACAATTATTGTAAAATTAATATATGTTTAATATTTAACAAAATCTTTATGAATTATTTTAAGAACTAATTTATTAACAATAAATAAATAAAGTAAATAAAATTGAAATTTTATACATTATTATGTAGAATTTGTGAAAAAACTAATTCAACAGTATTTTTTTATGTGATAATATTGGGATGTTTGCCCTGTTGTATACAACTAACTTTAGCAAGCCTTTTATGACAATGTAGTCATTGATGATGATCTTATAAAGGATTGCTTCTTTCGTAAGTCAAGAAGGTAGGAAGATGGCGCAATTAAGCTGGTGATTCGTTAGCTATTTCATTTTAATTTTTTTCCTTTTTTATACAATTCGCAAACAATCTATGCAGCAATAAAAGTTGAAATATAATCTAATAATTGAAGATGAATAGTTATATAAAAGAATCTTAAAGATTTATTAGGTGAGAAAATTCATTATTTTGAAAGAATATTTTTATATTCTAATGAAAAAATTTTGTAGAATTTATTATTCTTCCTAATAAATTTATTTTGTAATTATTGTATGAGACAAATTATATATATTATTACTTGGTATTTTTATTTTTAATAATTGATCAAAGATCAAAAACAGCAATAAGTAATTTTCTGGTAATATATGAAAATCTACCTAGTATATACGAGCATAGCGAACATGCTTATTATCACATGCTGATCATTTGCCGATCATAATATATGTGACATCACATTAACTTTGAAGCATTATTTCAAACCATAAATATGTAAAAAAATCACATTAAATTATTTTATTTAATAGTTTAAAGTATTAACAGTTTAATATAAAAATTTTGTGCCAAAATAAAATGTAATGCCAAAGTTAGTTTTAGGCCAAATTTTTCAATTAATTAATATATGCTGATCATCTCCTAATCAGACTTTGAAGCTTTGGGCGAAGCCACAGAAGTTCGGGTGAAACTTGAAATTTTTATGAGTTATAGATTAATGTCTTTAAAATTAATGGCCGAAGTAACACAACATAATTTTAGGTAACACAAAAGTTATGGCCAAATTAATATTCGCAATTATTAATACTAATAATATTACTATTTAATTTAGTACAAAATTTTAAAATGCAATAACTTCGCCAATATGGATCTGATGGCAATGATTTTACTACCATTCGAATCCTCTCACTGAGACCAATCTAATAGTATATAATTCATTAGAATATGTTCACTGGATCTCAAGATTATAAAATTTGAATTTTCATTTTATTTATTAATTATAAAAATTTACATTTATTGATATAATTTCTGTTAATATTGATCAATTTTACCCTCAAAATTGTCAAATCAAACATCATTTCAGCTTTATATATTAACCAGATAGTATTTTTTTATGTGACAATATTGAAAAGATGATTAATAAATGATCGGCAAATGATCGGCAATAATGTGACAATATAAGGGATGTTCGCTATGCTGTATATACGTATAAAAAAAAATAACAAAAAAAAACAAATTTCCAATAATCGTAAATCAAAGGAAAATGATACGAACAAAGAATCTAGGAAATTAATTTCTTCTAACTGAAGATATCGGGAACTGATATAAGAAAGTAAGACATGATTTTGTTCATCTATCAAATGAGCAGTAGCCGATAGCCCGTACCAAAGAGGAATGGTAACGAAATATGGATCAAAGAAATGAGAATAAGTTCTTAACAGTTAAAGAAAGTTACTACAAATGATCGGGATATATTAAATAGTAATATAAAAACAGATTATATTTTCGGATGATATAATAGATCACGCCCAACAGATTACAAAAGCATCAATATGAAATGATGAATTTCATGCAAGGCCTTAATCTTGCAATTCGTTTGTGGGTAACATCCAAATATTATAAGTCTAAAATATAATTATTGAGAACAGTTGATGATATATACTCCAAAACTCGAAATTCCTTCCTTTTTTTGCGCTTACAACCTGAAGAAGACACAAAAGACAAAAGATCCGACTCTTAACTACATTTATTAATATCAATACTTTAGCATTAAAAAGCCCTTCAAAGGTTTTTTTGATTTGACTTCTTTACTTATATAATATTTATCAGCACCATCTAGAAGTACAGATGGTAAATGGTAAATGTATACCAATCTCCATATGGGACTCTCTTCCGTCATGATAATTTCGTATTTGGACAAGCTTACGCAGGAAACAACTAGGTAAGAGCCGCTAAGAGGTCATAACATTAATACGTATTTTGATCAATTAATCGATTAAATACGACTAATCAATTTTTGATCGATCATGGACCACTGAAACCAATCAATCAATCTATCAAGAGATTTGGGAATCAAATTCCCTAGATGAAATTATATTTAGATTATTTAGATTATGAACTACTTCGATGTTGGATATATTATTGATCTAATTAAAATTATTTTAAATTATTACTATTTACTCTCAGATTCTTTATATAACTTGTCATGATGTAGAAATTTATTTTCTTTTAAGAAGATAATATTATATTACAATTACATTTATTATTATTAATCAAAAGGTTTAGTAAGAAAAAAACAAACCAATTTTACTTTTCACATTATTTACATAGAATGTCTATAATACACTTTGGCTGCTTGCGGAACGGTTAAACCGTTCTCAATATCTGAATCAAATGTCATTTTTTGATCAATTGGCAATATCATAACGGATATTCTTTTTTTTGTATGTAAATGTACTATTATTATATGATATAACCTAGATATTATATTAATTGTCAAAACAATTGAACTTGTTAGAAGTGTAAGAAAAGGGATGAAATCATATGTAACTGTAAATTTCACGTAGAAAATCTAAAAGTGTTAAAAAGGTCAGTAAAGCTTTTTATTAGTCTTTTAAAGCAAAAAAATATTAATTACATACCTGAATAATAAATTGAGGAATATCTTCTATAAAAAGCCCAACAAGACTCCCCCAAAAAATATACAATTGAGTCTTTTCTGACATAGGAGCATTAAATAACTTAATACCACCGACTTGTGAGGAAAGCGTGTCTAATACTTCAAGATCAGCACTCGCTAATATAGTAAATAGTGCTGCTATATTCGTATTTAATTTAAACCAATTGTAGAAAGATTCATTTCGTGTGATCTCTTTAAGTATTATAATCATGCTCATTATGGAATTAGCCGCTATTGGTATTGAACAAAAAATAATACTGAAATACAAAAAAAAAAATTTAGTCTTAATAAATAGATATGTTACAATTAATAATAATTGATTAATTGATTATACCTGGGAATAAATAACTGTGGTACATTTCTCCCATTATTTAGAACAAACAATATATCCAATATAAAATCCATAATAATTAAAGAAATTTTAAAAACCATAATATTTTTACCCTACAAATCAAATAAATTAATGAATGGAAATCACAAATCATCGAAAACGTTATAAGATAAGCTTTGAATACTTTACTTTAGGATGTCTTCTCTTAGCATAAAAATATGATAATCCTAATATTATTATTCCTATAGCAATACCAACTAAATAAAATTTATATTCATCAAAGAGATTCCCTATACAATTAATAAATATGTAAATATTATATATACATATGTATATTTTTCTACGCACGAGGATTAGCGGTAAAACTTACTATTTTTCTGGAATCCAAAATTGGCATCTAAAAACATTGTTGTATTAAACCATGAAATTGGAGTAATGTCTTTTTCCTTGATCAAGATATTCAAATCTTTTATGATTCGATCAACGTTCCGTTCATTTGAATTTCTTGTCGATTTAATAAGTAATGATAAAAGAATTTTTGGAGGTCGTTGACTTTGATCAAACTTATAAAATTTAATATTGTCCAATCTATTAATATCAATGGGTATTGATTTTGCTAAATCAACCCTTAATTGTGATAAAAATCTTTTTTGATCGTAAGTCGAAAGGCCTTCATAATATTCTGTTCCTTCTGTAGTTAAAGAAAATCGACCAATCGCATCCTCTATATTTAAATTAATTATCAATATTATATTATCAACTAATAATTTGTTTAAAAAATATTAATCGATTAATATTTAATTACCTGCGAAGATATCTCGGTCATCAGCTATAAAGAAAAGAAGTTTGTGTAAAAATGTTAAAAAAATTTTAGTTTTTTTATTTACCACAGATATTATTTACTTACTAGTATTAAATGTCCAAATATTACTTTCTAAACCTAATAAAGGTTGATTTGTTTCCCAATCTTGAACAAAATTATCATCAATAACAATATAATACTTTGCATTTGGTTGATTAAATGTACTTTCCAAAACATTTAAAATTAAAGTTTGATTATCAGCACTATGGGAAAGAGATAGTGAACTACCTGGAACTGATTGTCTTAATATAGGATTTTCATTATTATGTTGATAAATAGAAATATTATTTGTGGATAACGTAATTGGTAATTTATAAGAGATATTAATATTAGTTGTTGAAAGTGATATAATAGAATTAATTAACGGAAAGGTAGATTGAATATATGGACTATCATAATCATTATCTAAAGATACAAAGAGAATGTAAGTAAGTTTAAAATATAACGAATAAAAATAATTTTAAAAACTATTCGGCATAATATTACCATAATAAACGAATTTTGGATATTCTTCCGAGTAAACCTTCCAAGTATATTCGTTTTCTTGTTGAGCGATAATAAAATTGCTATCTCGAAAACCCGGCATTGCGAGATAATTAGAGGCTTCCAAATTTTTTGGAAAGTCCAAAGTGTTGTTATAGAATCCATTATTATCAAGAATGATAGCTTGAACCGTTTTATGGTTATTTTCTGAGTTTTTGGAATAAAGTACTAAAAAGCCCCCATGATATAAACTTTCAAATATCGTAGTTTCCGATAAATTGTTATATAATTCAGTATATAGTTCGAGATTCGAAAATTTTTCAACATCAATAACTGAGCTATATTAATAAGGAAAAATACGAATCAATAATGACAATTATTAAATTTTATATAATTTTATATAGAAATTACGAACCCAGTATTTTGAAATGTTATTTTAATTAAATAATTTTTAGATTCTTCTTTAGGTTGCACTTCATTCATATTTAATATGCAAAAATAACCCATAGTCGTATAAATGGAATTACATTGAAATACTATCCGTAACGTCGGAATTGCGGTTTGATAAAGCAAGAAAGGTCCATCAACAGCATCTTCACTCGGCTTAATGAATGTTATATAAAGTCCAAACATAGGTTCGGTTGGGTTAATTAAATCAACATTTGGTTGAAGTTGGATTGAAGCGTTTGTATTATAATTACTAGTAACCAATCCAAAGGTTCCATCAATGGCGGCAAATATATTAAATCTGTCTAACGGATTTAATAATTCAAACTGATTACTATTTATTGGCTTAAAATTACCATCTGAATCACTAAAGACGATTAAAATATCATTAATATTAATTGATTTATAGAAACAAAAAATTTAATGCACGGACTTACGGTTTACTAAAGTAAATCCAACGTATTTTAGTTTCAGTTATGAAACTCCAGAAAAGAAAGCCATACTCTTCGTTAATGTGTGGTAGAATGTCTCCGGAGAAGGATAAAGTCCCATTGATTGTGGAAACGAGTGAGAGAAAAGTATTGCTTTAAATTAATGGATTATACGTAGTGTTAATTATGGTACAAATAAAATATTAACAATTAAGGGAAAAAAATATATATAAAACCTAATAACGTTTCCTGTGCGAGCATTAACAAGCAATGCATAAAAACTTGCCGAATTTATATTGGTAGAATTTTCATAAAGGATAATCACATTATCTTGCATATTACCAAAAAGTTTAATATGCAAAGACAAATTATTTGGCTTAAGACAAAAATTAAAATCTGGGATCGGATGGTGAACTTTAGTAATATCAACTGCGCCATCAGGTCTTATAATGCGAAAATCGATACTTGGTTCGTTGCAGGTTTCGTTTATAGGTTTGGTTAAATAGATGACTGATGTACCATCGTGATTGGTTAATATTTGATGTACTTGATATCCAGGTTCGCTCTCGTTATGAGATAAGATTTTATAAGAATGTATACCAAATGGATTTATAAATAAAATAAAAATTGCTACAAAGTATAAAAAAGAATTAGTTCCTGACCAATTCATCTTACAATTTTATCGAACTTTAAGAGCCAGCTAAAAATTATAGGGTGCATTTCAAGTGTGCTTTTATATACAATCCAGTAAACAATATTATTTAAATATATCGTTATAACAATGTAACTTTATTTAATAACAATATATAATACAATATATAAATAAATAAATAACAATATAATTTTTTGGTAAAACAATCTAAAAATAGAAACTATAATACTAATACCTTTACTGTACTAGGACTAGAAATACATAAAAAGGTAACAATCCAGGGGGTTCTACTGTACTACTGTAGTACTGTTTAAAACATTGTAAACATTGTGGAGATCACTGGCCATTAAATAAATTTCTTAATGGATCTAACCTATAAATGGTATCTCCGTATCTTAAATATATAGATAATCAAACCCTATTATTGAAATTAGAAATTGATTTTCATATTATACATCCAAAATCCAAATAATATCAATAGCTAAAGTTGATTATTCAATTCCAGAATACAATTTTTGTTATAGACTTTGAAGTAGAGTTTGGATCCACATATCCGTCTATCCATGGATATGTACTATAATAAAAATTCAATATCTGTAATAGGACCCCGAAGAATATATATAATACTGGAATCCAATTTTGTATAAATTTACTATGTAATTTCTTATGTTTGAAATTGTATAACCAAATAGCAGTTACACAAAAAGTCAGATTTTTATTTGTATAACAATAATGATTTTTACTATAAGTAAGGTTTTCATTTTGTATAACAGATATTAGAATTATTTTTATATACGTTTAAAATGTTTAAAATTTTTTAAAGTTTTTTTTTATTTTTTGTTTAAGATATTTTAAGATATTTTTTAATAAAGAGTTTTTTTATTTGTTTTAAAAAACACTTGAAATATTTTTTAATAGAAATTGTTTTTTGTTTAAAAAGTTTTTAGGGGTTCGTTTAAAGACATTTTTTTAATAGAAATTAAGAATTTTTTTTAAAATTCATTTACAAAATTAGTTTATTACATATCTCGGCATTCAGTAATTATAGAGACAAAATACAGCTTATTAGATTCGTCTCAATAAGACGAGTCGAATGGTGGTAGTTTCATATTTCTAGGTGTGATAGATGCCAAGTTATATGATAAAATGTAAAAATGTACAGTGAACGAAAATACAAAGTGTCAATGTATACTATAGCTTAACATAGAAACACAAAACTACTACCATTTGATTTGTCTTATCAAGACAAATCCAACAAGCTGTATTTCATCTTTTTACGATCACTGGGTGGTAAGATATATAACAAAATGTATTTTCTTTTATTTTGGTAATATACAGTACATCCAAATTTTTGCATAAAATTTACTATATTATACATATTGGGCATAGCATAGCAGACATGCTTTTATCACCTTGCCGATCATTTGTCATACAGTGGCTTACATAAGTAACTGACCAAACATTTTTTTAACTATTAATTTTATATATTGGACTTAAAATATATTTAATTAACATAAAATTTAAAATATAAATTATTTATTACTATATAACCTATTAAAATAATAAATTTTATACAAATTAGTTGATTAATTTTCCAAATATAATACATTTTATTAAAAAAGGATGGTCATTTACTTTTGTCACTTTTTGTATTTATAATAAATTAAAAATTTTGTAAAAATTAGTAATATGTTTATTATAAATTAAATAATAAAAAATATATTAAATAGTTTAAATTATTAATTAATTTAAAAAAACCAATAATTTTAATAGTTTATTAATTTTAAATTTATTTAAATAACAAATTTTATAGTGTTATGTATATATTTATAAATTAGTATTAATATTATTAATAGAAAATATATTTTAAAAAGGTTTTTATAATAAAATTATTAAATTTTTTTAACTGTTAATGAGGATCATTTTTTAAAAAAATTTCGTCATGATTGGTTAGGTAGATCTGAAATAATTAATTGTGTAATGATCATCATTCTCATATATTAAATAATGTTTTATTAGCTATCTCTGCATCCAGTGCTCACAAAAAGATGAAATACAGCTCATTGGAATCGTCTCACTGAGACGAATCCAATGGTGGTAAATTCATATTTTTAGGTACGATAGATGTAGAGTTATGAGCAAAAATGTAAAAAATCGTCATTCTTATTTTGGTAGTTACTGTATTACGCGAACATTTTGACATTTAACTCCGCATCTAGTGATTGTAGGAAAATGAAATACAGCCCATTGAAATCGTCTCACTGAGACGAATCTGATGGTGGTAATTTCATAGTTCTAGGTACGATAGATATGGAGTTAGACGCTAAAATGTTCGTGTAATACAATAACTACCAAAATAAGAATGACGATTTTTTACATTTTTGCTCATAACTCTACATCTATCGTACCTAAAAATATGAATTTACCACCATTGGATTCGTCTCAGTGAGACGATTCCAATGAGCTGTATTTCATCTTTTTGTGAGCACTGGATGCAGAGATAGCTAATAAAACATTATTTGATATATGAAGAATGATGATCGTTACACAATTAATTATTTCAGATCTACCTAACCAATCATGACGAAATTTTTTTAAAAATGATCCTCTTATTAACAGTTAAAAAGAATTTAATAATTTTATTATAAAAATCTTTTTAAAATATATTTTCTATTAATAATATTAATACTAATTTATAAATATATACATAACAATATAAAATTTGTTATTTAAATAAATTTAAAATTAATAAACTATTAAAATTATTGGTTTTTTTTAAATTAATTAATAATTTAAACAATTTAATATATTTTTTATTATTTAATTTATAATAAACATATTACTAAATTTTACAAAATTTTTAATTTATTATAAATACTAAAAAGTGACAAAAGTAAATAACCATTCTTTTTTAATAAAATGTATTATATTTGGAAAATTAATCAACCAATTTGTATAAAATTTATTATTTTAATAGGTTATATAGTAATAAATAATTTATATTTAAATTTTATGTTAATTAAATATATTTTAAGTCCAATATATAAAATTAATAGTTAAAAAAATGTTTGGTCAGTTATTTTTGTAAGCCACTGTATATTATATTACTTCTACTTTGAAAACATCGGGTAAAATCATAAATACTCAGGCAAATTATACTAATTATTTTTTTTGTCAGTTTAATTTATGAAAAATACATTATAAAATTAGAAAATTTCTAAGTTTACACGGGTGTTTGTTAAGGATGGTCATCGGTCCTACTGGTCCTACTCGGTCCTGGACCGGTCAGTCCCAGGACTTGTAGGACCAGACCGCGGTCTTGCATTTTTTTGATGGCCAAGCAAGAGGACTGTCCTCTTGTCCGACCAGTCCTCGTACCGGTCTTTATATAATAAATGATTTTTATATTGAATAAACCTATTAATCTGATAAAGGTCTTCATAAAATAATATAAAGACCGGCCATTTCCAAACCAATAAATAATGACAATCACTCTTCCCATTTGTAGAGTTGCTTGTCAAAACGCTGAAACTCTGATACTTCAAAAAAAGTTTAAGCGGAATATCTCGTCATCCAGTGATCGAAAAGGATGAAACACCACCATTCGAATCGTCTCAGCGAGACGCGTCGAATGGTGATAAATCAATGTTTCAGGATCGATAGATAGTCGGTAATTATTGAATTTATTATCAAATAATTTTGCCAACGTAATATTTTTTTTATTGATTATAAAATCATGATTTTGATACCATTCGACGCGCTGCAGCGAGACGATTCGAATGGTGGTAAAATCATCCTTTTACAATCACTGGATGGTGAGATATTGCGTTTTGAAGTATTTTTTCTCAAAGCTTTAAATTTTCGAAACTATGACTTCGAAAATTTCAAAAAAAAACTTTAAAACGTAATATCTCACCATCCAGTGATTATAAAAGGATGAATTTACCACCATTCAAATCGTCTTACTGAGACGTGTCGAATGGTATCAAAATCATGATTTTAGAATCGATAGAAAAACAATTACGTCGGCAAAACTATTTTATAACAAATTCAATAATTGTTGGTTATCTATTGATCCTGGAAATATGGTTTAGTCACCATTCGATGCGTCTCGCTGAGAGGATTCGAATGGTGGTGGTTTCATCCTTTTCTGATCACTGGATGACGAGATATTCCGCTTAAACGCTTTTTTTAAAGTTTGGAGTTTCAGTGTTTTGACAGGCAACTCTGCCCACTTACATGCTTATATTCTTTCAAAAAGAATTTCCTAATGCTAATTTATTAATTTTTAAGATTATTTGTTCATTCTGAAATTTAGTAATTTATTCATTTTTTATAAATGTTAATTTATTTTTAATGTTAATAATAAATACATATATTTTTAAAGAGAATACATAAAAAGTTAAAAAATTTATACAAAAAAAATAAAATAAAAGATTTTTTAATTATATGAAAGGATAAAATATCAAAATTTTTTAATATTTTATTCAATTTTTCCTTGTTCTAACCAAGATTTTAAGCATAAACATGCTCGTGCTGTATTAGCATCAATTCTGTTACGTGTTTGACTAAATTGGTTTCCTGCAATTGAAAAAAACTGTTCACAAGGAACAGACATTGGCATTATGGCTAAGTAGTCCTTTGCCATTTTTGATAATGTTGGGTATTCCATAGAATGGTTTTTCCACCATTCTAAAGGTACTATTTCATCACCTGGTGAGTTAGAAGTAAAATAAAGTTCCAATTCATTTAAAACAGGCTGCGGAGTTTGATTTGGTGCTATTAAATTGCGAAAAAAATTTCTTGTTTCAATTGCTGATAAATTCATTAAATGACGCTGAGAAGCCTGAATGGGTTGAGATGGTATATGAGTATCATCAGATTCTCTATAATTGGCCATTGCTCTACGAATTGGTTCAAAAATATTATTTTGAGACATATCACCATATGCTAATTTTTTATAACGGGAATCAAAAAAGGCTGGAACATGTAATGCCTCACTTATTTCATCAAAATAATTTGTAAAAACACGGTTCATTTCATCTACTTGGTCTTGTAAAATAAAATTTTCACCTCGAGATTGATTTAAATGCATTCTAATACCTTCAAAAAGTAATTTAACTTCACCAATAGTTGGATAACTAGAAGCAGATATCACTCTTGTTACTGATGCAAAAGGAGCTAATAAGTCTGCTAAAATAGTAAGTATATTCCATTCTTCTTCATTTGGCCAATTATTTGATAATGATGTAAGATTTGATACTAAATGAGCCAAAAGAGGTTTAATTTCTAATGCTCGATCTATCATGTAGAATGTATAGTTCCATCTTGTAGTACAATCTGGAAGTGGTACTTTAAATTTAATTTTTTCAACTTGAAAAAACTCCTTTAACTTATCCATTTGTTTAGGTGAATTTCTTACTGTACTAATAAATATACGCAACTTTTTGACACAATTAGGAACTATACTTGTATTAAGTGCTGCTTCAACAGCAAGGTTTAAAATATGTGCTGCACAGCGATAGTGGCAAAATTCTGATAAATTAAGATCTTCTTTAATCAGTCGAGTCGCAGCTAACATCTTTGCTTCATTGTCACTAGTAATTCCAATTAATCGATCTGCAATATTTAATTCTGAAACAATTTTAATAATAGAATCTTTAATTGCTAAAGCTGTGTGTGGTGAAGGAATATACAATACATCTAATACAAAGTGATCAAACTGCCAATCATCTTTTATAAAATGAATTGTTACTGCCAAAATACCTAATGAACTAATTGTTGTCCACATATCCATTGTTAACGAAATTTTGGAAGTTGAAAGTTGAAGGTAGTTTTTTATTTGAATTTGTGCATTTTCAAACTTTTTCATTATCATATCTTTTATTGTGTGTTGAGATGGAATTTTGTATTTTGGTTGAATAGATGCTATAAATTTTTTAAAACTTTGATTTTCAACAATGGTAAATGGTTGCTGGTCTGTGATAATCCAATTAACAAAAAGATTATGCTTTTCTTGTTGTATATCAACTGTCCAGGGTTTTGCATTAGATTCAACTTGACCTAAGTCTTTATATACATCAAAATGTTTAGCTTTTAAATGACGTTCAAGAGTTGTAGTAGAATTGCTTTGCAGAATAAAATGGCCTTCACAAATATGACATAAAATATAAGTTTCAGTTTGTTCATCATCTTTTTCAATTGTCTTTTTTTCAAAATGTTTCTAAACTCGAGCTTGTCTTAATTCTTTAGATCTAATACTAGAAGTTTCAGTTTCAGTTTCAGTAATTTCAGTTTCTCTTTCAGCCATTTCTGTTGTTATTTCACTATCTCTTTCTTCATATTCCTCATCCTCATAATCAATAAAAATTTGATCCTCTATAAAGGATTCATATGGAAAAGAGTTGTAATTATCCTCTTGTTCTTATTCTTCAGCCATAATTCAAAAAGAAAAAAAAAATTTAATAAAAAAAAAATTGCGATGGGAAAATTTTTTAACTACTGTGCAAGTTTGAACACAGTGATGCATTTTTGCATAAATACAACTAGTTTTATCATGCTTAACTCATATTTAGCTAAAAGGTTATGATTACCAAGTGTTTGATTAAACGAAAATGATCATATGATTGTCACTAATACAATAATAGTAAGTGCATGACGTATGTGATGATCATAAATCCAGGTGATTTGTAAAAAAAAAAATTTATATTAAAAATCATCCCAATTAGTGTTCATTTATAAAACAAGGCTATTCCTAATAAAGTTAAGGAAGAAAATCTTTTTTTATTTGCAAAAAAAGAAAAAAGACCGATCAATCTTAAAAAGACTGCGGTCCTTAAAAAGACCGACGGTCTTATTATATGTGATACAGGACCGAAAGACCGCGGTCCTACACTAAGACGGACTGGTCCGTCTTTTTATGGTGTAGGACCATAGGACTGTGGTCTTCTAGGACCGATGACCATCCTTAGTGTTTGTACACGGGTCATATAATTATAATTTTTAATAGACTAATTTTTTGTTTTTTAATTTGAAATTGAATGCTACCGACATTATACTCTTTGACTTTTTATTCTTATTATATTACAGATAAATATATGTATTTTTACCTGCTCTGCAAGTTTATTTAAGGCATTAAAGAAGGTTTTGAATGCCATTTTTAATCTACTAATATGACCCATGTTTAAACATTCTGTTCCGTATACAAATAGAAATTGCCATAAAATTATTATGGTAAAAAAAAATGTATTGCCAAGATTAGCCTTAAATCAAAATTTCCAATAATTTGATAATTGCCAATCATTTGCCAATCATCTGCTAACCTGATTTTGAAGTTTTGGGTGAAGCCACAGATTTATGGGTGAAACTTGAAATTTTTAAAATATATTATTTAGGCAGTATTGGGTTTTGGACTTGTCCAATTGGTTTTTTTAATTGGACAATTTTGGACTATCTAAAACCAGTTTTAGACATAGTTTTGGACATAGTTTTAGACAGTTTAAAACTGCTCAAGAGTTCTAATATTTATCAACTGAAACTAAAAATAAAATAAAAATATAATGTTAAAATTAAATATTTAATATAAATTAAATGATAAAAAATTAATATAAAATCAAATAATATTAAAAATTAATATTTAAAGATTTTTGAAGTAATTTAATAATTGAACTAAAATTAAAATTAGCCAAAATTAATCATAATTCTGGCCAAAATTAAATTTTTTGTCATGTAATCTGTCCAAAACCTGTCCAATGAAAAAAAGGTTTTAGTTTTGGACAAGTTTTGGATAGGTTTTGGACAAATGTCCAAAACATCCAATTGTCCAATTGCCTAACACTGATTTAGGTATTCAAGAATTAATGGCTAAAATAAATCAGCAGAATTTTAGATAAACCAAAAGTTATTATTAAAAGAATGTTTTAAAATATATATTAGGAAAAAATTTTGGCAAAATTTTATGAACTGTTTAAAGAATTTTTTTTGTTTTATTTATTTAAACAATAAATTTGATCATTAAAAATTATATTGTTCATTTTTTTATAAATAGTCTTTAAAATTTTGTGAAAAAATACTCATAAAAACACATTTTATTAGAATTTAAAAAGTTATTACTAGTAAAAGTTGCCCAATAATGATGCAATCTTGATAAAATTTAATATGTAGTAAACTTAAATAAATATTAAGCTGACTGTAAAATTTGAGTACATATTAATATGTAGAATTTTCAACTAAAGCCAATCAATTTAATTATAGTGAAGAGATAAAATTGAATAAATGATAAAATCCCAGACATCTCTTATAGAACTCACAACTGACTTATTGCCAAAAAAAACCCATTTGCTCTTTTTTTATTTTCTGTTTTTTGCGATTATCTCAGTATTCAGTAATCCAATTCATGCGGATTTTTTTTATTTTGTAGAGCTCAATGAGAGCTACAAAACAAAAAAAAGTTCGTACAAATTGGACTACTGGATGCTAAGATAATCGCAAAAAACTGATTTTTTTTGTGAAATTTAGGTCAATCTGCAAAAAAGTTGCCATTGAGTTGTATATGTAATGTCCGGGATTCTTAAATGATCGATAAATGATCATTAAAATTATTAGTGTTCAGACCCGTAAACCGTTATTAACGGGTTATAACGGATATCCGTTAATATCGGGTTGACAGTTTTAAATTTTAACTAACAGGTTCAACCCAGGTTTGAAAATTGACTATCGGGTACAACTGGTTTAACCCGCCAAATGATATCAGGTATCAGTTTTGTAACGGATTATTGGGTTAACGGTTTAAACGGGTTAGCTAAATGGGTTGGAGAATTTTCATGTGAATATGTGATCATTGTGATGTGTTTGTCTAATTGTCTATAACCTGATAGATCGGAATCATCGGAATCATCGGATCATCAGAAATCAGAATCATTAAATAAAAAAAAAATCGTCAAAAAAAAAAAATATTTTTTTTTAAATTTTTTTTATCTTACATTTTGTATTATCACACACATCAAATAAAAAAAATCGTCAAAAAAAATTGACTATTTTTTTTTAATTTTTTTTATTAATTTTATATTACGTTTTATATTAATATATTATCACACACATCGTTAATTCTTTATAATTATGAGTGATATCACTGATATAAGGCAAGATCATTCTCGTCCTTCAAATCCTGAAGAAGTGCCGCAATCAAAGAAAGCAAAAAGTAGTCGAAAAAAATCAAGTTGGACGTGGGAATATTTTGAAGAAGTAGATATTAATGAACAAACAAGTGATAAAGGAGAACCACTTAAGAGGTGTAAAGTTTTAAGTGCAGATGGAAAAAAATGTGAAGCTATTCATGTTAATGATGGTTCAACCGGTAACGTGATTAATCATTTATCATCGGAACATGATATAACAAATGATGATAGAATGAAGAATGTTGGTATTTTTCTTAATCTTTTATTATATGTGGATTATGTGCTGTTAAAACTAATTAATAATCTTATTATAATATAGAAAAATCAGTCAACAATTACATCTATTGTTCATACTTATAAGCATAAAGAAAGTCGGCAACGTAAACTTCGCCAATTTTTGACCAACTGGATAACTGAAGATCTTCAACCATTATACGTAGTACAAAGTCTTTCATTTCGTAAATTGATTAATGAATTAGATCCAGCTTTTATAATTCCAGATGAAAAAGGAATTAAGAGAATTATTTCGAAATCCTATAAATCCACATTGCCAATATTAATTGAAAAAATTAGGGTGGAAGCAAAGAGTGTATCATTAACCACAGATATGTGGATCGTGAAAAATGGGCAAGGTTATATTGGAGTAACTTGCACCTATATTGATTCCAATTTTGTACTTAATGAAATTACCTTAACAGTTAATCGTATTCGTTATCTCCATTGTACAGCATATTGCAGAAAGTTTAGAAGAAACATTAGAGGAATGGAAATTACGAGAAAAAGTCTTTGTAATCACCACTGATAATGCTGCCAATATGAAAAAAGCCATTTCGGATATGAATTCAATTAAATGGCAAGCATGTGGGGCACACACTTTACAACTAATAATTGGAAAAGGGCTAATCCCAGCAAAACCATTAATTTTACGAGTGAAAAGATTAATTGATTTTTTTATGCGTCCCAAACAATCTGAACGCCTAGAAGATATTCAAAAAAAATATCCAAATGCAAATAAAGATGAAAATTTAGAATCTAATGAACAAATTGTAAGTTTTAATAATAATTTATAAATTCTTATATATAATTATAATATTAAATTTTAATTTTTTTAGAGTGCCAAAGATACAGCCAAATATCTTCGATTAGTTAATGACGTGGCCACTCGTTGGAATTCAAGTTATCTTGCCTGGTCACGTTTAATATATTTGAAAGAATGGATTAAGCTTTTATCTAATACTCTTTCAATTAGTACAGATTTAGATACAAAAAAAGAAGCTAAAAGATTAAAGCAAATAATGATTACAGATGAGGAATGGGATTTTCTTGCTGATATAATAGAGGTATTATCAACATTTGCAGATGCAACAACGGAATTAGGAGGAAGTAAATATGTGACAAGCAGTTTACATTCACGATTAATAATAGAAATAATTAAAATACTTGAAACTGATTCACAAAATATTAATAGAGAAGAAACAGGTGATGCATTTGATGAGGAGAATCAAGATGAAATACCAAATGATGATATTAATAAATCAGTTAATACTTATGGTTTAATTAATGAAATTAAATCAATTTTATATACAAATTTAATTAAGTATTATCCTACAATTACTACTGATGCTTTAATTTCTTCAATACTTGATCCTAGATTTAAAAGTCTTGATTTTACTTCATCAATTCAAAAATCTCATACTGAGCAGCAGTTACGAACTCTATTTGAACAAGAAAAAAATAATCAAAAAAATACACCTGAAGCATCTGGTACATCTGATGCATCCAGTACATCTGGCTCATCCAGCACATTCAAAAGAAAATCACTAATGGAACGACTTATTAAAGATAATGTAATAGCTCTTGATGAAGTTGGGGAATATTTACAACTTAATGAAATTCCTTTTGCGTCAGATCCACTTGTATGGTGGAATGGAAAACAGGATAAATTTCCTATTTTACGTAACCTTGCACAAAAATATTTAGCAGTTTCTGCAACTTCAACTGCGAGTGAACGTCTTTTTTCTGATGCCAGAAATTTATTAACAAATAAAAGAACACGTATGAAACCAAGTTTATTCAAAAAAATCATGTTCTTAAAAAGAAATGCATCAAATTTTGATACAATTTATCCAACTGATGAATAGAAATTATATTCTATTGCAATATTACATTCATTGGATGTTTAAACTTAAATAAATAATAATAATAGTAATAAAAATATTAAAATAATAAATGATTTAAACGATAAAAATTTTGCTAAGAAACCATTATTAACCTGTTAAACCCTTTAAGTAACCCGCTATCCAACCATTAAAACCCGTTAAGCAACCCACTATTCATAAATTAGGTAAAAGCTTTGTCAAACCTAGTTAGCCAACCGTTAGTCGACCGGTTATCAACCTCGTTAACCGAACCGATAAAAGCAAAGGGTTAAACTTTCCTTAGCGAGGTACCAACCCGGGTTTTTATTTCTCTTAACAGGTCAACCCGTGTACCCGTTAAGAACCTGGGTCTGAACACTATCGCAAGCAGTGCCATGGAATAGGATCTAAAAAGAAAAGTGAATTGCTAGCCATATTACAAGAGGTACGAAATTTGCAGAGTATAGATAGTGAATTAGATGATATAGATGTAGTTTAGGCGAAAAAAATATATTTTTCAAATACAGAAATAAATTAGAAAAAATAATAAAATTATCTAAGTTTTATCATTTCGAACGATCAATGTAGCGATGTCAGTCATAGAATATTCTGATCAACATTCTTTGATCGGCATATACAAAAATGGTAAGATCACTACCAATCAAAATGCTTAAAAATGATTCCATTTATGATAAAATCCCAGACTGTAATAGTAATTTTTTTTTTTTTTTAGAAAAATAACTATTTATACAAATTATTTTAGTGTGTAAGATTTTTATATTATATATTTTTTTTCACGCCTGCAATATGTCGTATCTTCCTTTTTTGGTAATTTTATATATTAATTATATCGATCATTTTGATCACATGATTTCGTTAAGATTTTCCTTTTTTTAAAAATCCTGATGTGAGACCTTATGCACTTAACGCATGAGCATGTTATATCGCCATGCCGATCATTTTGCTGATCGTATATATTTTTCAAACTTCAATAAACAATATCTCGAAATTCAGTCATCCAATTTTGATAAAGTTGTGCTCATTGGATTCGCCTCATCGAGACGAGTCAAATGGTGGTATTTTCATTAATTTTGGATCACTAGATGCCAAGATATTCACGATTTTGTATTTCTATTATGAATTATCACATTATATAAAATCGGCCGATCTGGCTTGGCTACACCGATATACATTCGGCCGGGCTATAAAAATTGATAAATTTAAGTTTTTTAACGATATAGAATAAAATAATAAACCTTTTTCATTACTAAAATTGATATTTATTAATTTTATATATAAATTTTTAGTATTTAATTAGGAAATTTACTATTTTTAGACTTTAAAACTTTGTACAAAGCCACAGACTTTTAAGCCAACTCTGAAATTTTCATCATATATTTGTTAACCATTTAGAAATATATGGTGAAAAAATGGCATCCTAATTCGCTTGAAACCAAAAGTTACCTATATACTATATTTAGTCAATTTTAATAAATTTGCAATTTTTAGACTTCAAAGTTTTGTACAAAGCCACAGACTTTTAAGCCAACTTTGAAATTTTCATTATATATTTGTTAACCATTTAGAAATATATGGTAAAAAAATGGCATTCTAATTCGCTTGAAACCAAAACTTACTTATATGTTATATTTAGTCAATTTTAAGTAATATATGATTATTTGATTTTAAAACTTTATATATTTTCTAAAATTTATTTTTGTTTACTATTTTAAAAATATAAGATAAAATTAATTATTTTAAAAGTTTTCTATGTGTTATATTTAATCAGTTTTTTTATAAATAGACAAAAAAATTGCTTTAGCAAAATTAGAAAATCCAATCCAATTTAAAATAAAAAAACAATATTTTTTTAAATACTTTCATAATTTTTAATATAAAAAATGGATAACACTTCTACTTTTTCAAATATTTGCAATTTTGATTCCATTGAATGTAATGGAAGAATAAAGCCAATCACTTATAACACTAAAATACCAAAATCTACTGAATTAATTATTTCAGTTGGAATGTATTTATGCCAAATACATTACAATCAATTTATTTTAAATGAAACTAGAAATATTAATTATAATAAGAGTTGTGAGCATCCAAAACATGATGAATATAAAAATCAATCAAAAAATACAAAAAAAAATCAAGCAAACTTAATCTTAAAAAGGTTCCAAAAAGATTAATTGAAGTTTTAGAATTAAATGAATCTTCAGAAATTTGTAGTATGTGTAGAAATAAAACTGATAAAGATTCTGAATATTTACAAAATGAAAAATACAAAGCACCTATTCCAATTAAAAAAAACAATTTAAATGATAATGATAATTTACAAGATGAATCAATAGAAACTATACAAGATGAACTAATAGAGGCTATACAAGATGAATCAATAGAAGTTATACAAAATGAATCAATAGAAGTTATACAAAATGAATCAATAGAAACTAAACAAATAAAAACTTGTCAACATCCAAAACATGATGAATACTTAAATCAATCAAAAAATACAAGCAAACAATTTAGTCTTCAAAAAGTTCCAACAAGATTAATTAAAGTATTAGAATTAGATGAACTTGCAATGATTTGCAGTATGTGTAAAAAAAAAACTGATAAAGATTCTCAATATTTACAAACTGAAGAATATAAAGCACCAATTTCTAGAAAAAATAATAATGACAATATATCAAAAATAGGAAATCATACTTATTTATTTAGAAAAGATATCTTATATACTGGAGAAGAATTACAACAATTTGAATCAGATTATCAAGAAATTATGACACAATTAAAAATTTCAAGTGAAATTAAATTAAGTAGTAAAATAATAAAAATGTCTAATATTCTTTATAATAATCAACATAGATTAAATCTTAAACCTATTTATGATCCAATAGCTTTTAAAACTATGTTAGAAACAGCTGATAAAGATTTAATTGGATTTTTTGATGAATTATATGCTGGAACTAATCCTAATACTAAATCTGAAACAACAAATAATAACAACAAAAAAAAATTAGTTTCTTTATGTTATTTTTTAGCTAGCATTAATAATAAATATATTAATGGAATTAAAGTTGATATTGGATCATACTTGGAAACTTCTGGAGCTTCTTCTTCTTCTATTGATACATTGGCAAATATAGGAGTTTCAGTAACAAGAAAAACAGTAAATCGTAAAAAAAATTTTATTTCAAATGAACACCAACAAACTGTAGATAATTATTGTTTACAAAATATAGAAAATATGTTTATTCTTAATATAGATGATTACCATAATATTCATAGGCGTAATCAACCAACATTGTTACAAACTCACAATATTTATCATTTTGTAACAATATTATTGAATACAAATACTAAAATTCCAAAAATACCATTTTATTCATTAAATAATTTTTCAATACATAATCCTAAAGGAATTGATTCTGGATTAATTATTAATAACATTAAAAATAATTTTATGAATCAATTAGGTAAAAGTTATTATATGCAAAAAGAATTATGGAAAAATTTTTTAATTGAAGATTCTTATGAAAATAGAGTTGAACTACTTAATATTCATAATTATGATGGTAGAATTCAAAATTACCATGAATTAAGATCAATGTCTAATAGCAAATTAGTAGACTTTATTTTGCATCCTTTACATAGTACTAAGGATTATATTGAATGTTTAGATTATGTATTTAAAGCATTTGAAAGATTAGAAAATATTGAAGAAAATTATTTAAATAATTTTATCATTCCTGTAATTGCTGATTGGCCAGGACAAGTAAATATAAGAAGAGCTATAACACTTAGAATTAAGAAAGGCATTAATTCTGGAGTTCCAGAGCAAGTGTTAAATTTAATTCCTATGATAGGTCCACTTCATGTCTCTTTAAACAGCAGAGAAATACTATTTCAAACATATCATTTCTTTTTTGAGATGCTATATCATAACTTATTTGGAGATAAAAAAATATTATCTCAAAAACCAAAACAAACAGTAATCAATCTTATTTTACATTTAACTTATCATGGATGGAAAAATATTCGTGATATTGTTACAAAAAGATTTGGAAATTTAAAAGATGCAGAATATCAAATGATGATAGATTTATTAGATAATTCTATTCCACTTACTTTGGATATATATGCAATACTTTTTAGAAGTGGATTTTTTGAAGGATATTTAGAAAGTACTGTAAAAATTTGGATATTATTTCAAAGATTGAGAAGACATAATTATAATAAAGCACCACTTATGTTTTTAAGTGATGTATTTTATTGGACTTCAAAAAATCATCCAATAATTAATATTTTAAAAAATAATTTACCAATTTTTAATGATTATTTTGTTGAAAATTTTCATAGCTCTTTAAGGCATCAAACAGCAGAATCAAATTCAGAGTTACAAATTATACAAAAAGCAAAAATTATTGATGCTGAAAGAAATAATAATCCTTTTAAAAATTCTTTTGTTAATTTGAGAAATCCAGCTAAGTCTCAAATTAAAGAATTAAAATCTTTAGAAAAAAAGGTTTCATTATTTTTATTCTCAATATTTGATAAGATTCATCAGAATATAGGAAATACAAAACAAATTAATAATGATAGATATCCAAAATTTTATCTTCCAAGTTTTGATATTGAAGTGGATGTAAAGGTACTTCCTTTAGGCTGGAATACACAAAAAATACCAGCAGATGATAAATTTTGTGATGCAAATAATTGTTTATTATCAAATAGTATAGATTTATCTAATGGAATTGTTTTACTTTGTGGACACAGTTTTCATAAAGAATGTTTAAGTACTTTATATGATGATAAATGTAATTTTTGTTTTGATTATTTATCATCCGGAATTGAGAAAAATATTAAGAGTTTGGATCAAAGATTGTCGACATCATTAAAAGAAAATGAAATCCCTTTATTTGAAAAGGAAAATAATAATGATGATGAAAATGATGAAGAAGAGAATATTGAAAACATATTAGAAAGAACAGAATGTGATGTAGAAAATCAATATGATATAATGTATCAACAATGGTTAAATTATAATGATATATAATTAGTATTAATATAATAATTTTTATTAAATTGCAAAAGTCACTTTATTGAAATTTTTTAATAATAAAAATTAATATTTTATTTTGATTAATGAAAATTAATGAATTATAATTGTATAATTACTCCAACTAATAAGATAAATTATATAATAAAATAATTAGAAGATTCCGAATGCAAATATCTCAAGATATATAACTCCAAATTTTGTAAAATAAAGATGATCGGATTCATCAAGTTCTAAGTTTTCTAACAAGCTAAAAATCATAAAATTCTGATCACTGGATGCTGAGATAACTGAGATTAACTTTAAAAAAAATCTAATATTAAATGTGATATGATAAAATAGTGATCAACAAATGATCGGCAAATGATCGGCAAAATTGTGATAAAATAGGGATGTCCGCTATGCTATGCACTTACTACGTATTATAAGAAATCTTATACTATGCGTATTTTTGACCGCTCTATAATATAACAAAAGGGATTTAGAATGTTATTTTTGACTTTTATATGTAACATATTATAGGAGTGCGACATAACGCAGGTGCGATAAAAAACAAAACCCTTATAAAAATCTAAATTTAATTTTATTTTTTCGTTAAATTAATTTCTGGTACTATATATGATTATAAATCTATTAATGATTATATGGATTTTGGTTGATTCTTCAAATGTTAAAATATTAAATAATAACTAATAAAGTATATAATACAAGAATATAATAATATTAATAAATCAAATAATATTTCTATTTAAATATTAAATAATTACTTATTCTAAAAGATAAAAATATAGGAATCTTTCAAATATTTAGCTGTATTTTCTTATGATTTAAATATTAAATTTGATAAAAAAAGCTATAGCATCATCTTAATAATTTATAATTAATGCTAAAGTATTGAATTGATATTATACATTTATACATATTAAAAAATAAGCATCAGTCACAGCAGGATCTCAAAGAATATATATACAAATCAGATCCAGATCTAAAATTTTAATATAACTTTATACACCTAATTTTATTAGAAGTTTTATACAAAATCATCATATAAGTTCAAATTTTATTATAAATTATACAATTATCCCTTAAATGGTAAAACATTGCAAGCAAATTTGGCTGCAATTTTACTGAAAATTTAGTTTTCATCTAATTTTATGAAAAATGAAGTTATTTTAATGAAATTTTTTTTCACAAAGAACTTAAATCATAATTTATGTGACAATAATCATTATTTATTAATTATATATTATATAAAGATGGTTATCGGTCCTAGAAGACCGTGGTCCTATGGTCCTACATCATAAAAAGACGGACTGGTTCATCTTAGTGTAGGACTATGGTCTTTTAGTCTGTATCACATATAATAAGACCATCAGTCTTTTTAAGGATTGCAGTTTTTTTAAGACTGATCAGTCTTTTTTCTTTTTTTTGCAAATAAAAAAAGATTTTCTTCCTTAATTTTATTAGGAATAGCCTTGTTTTATAAATGAACACTAATTGGAATGATTTTTAATATAAATTTTTTTTTACAAATCACCTGGATTTATGATCATCACATATGTCATGCACTTACTATTATTGTATTAGTGACAATCATATGATCATTTTCGTTTAATCAAACACTTGGTAATCATAACCTTTTAGCTAAATATGAGTTAAGCATGATAAAACTAGTTGTATTTATGCAAAAATGCATCACTGTGTTTAAACTTGCACAGTAGTTAAAAAATTTTTCCCATCGCAATTTTTTTTATTAAATTTTTTTTTTCTTTTTTTGAATTATGGCTGAAGAGCAAGAATAAGAGGATAATTACAACTCTATTCCATATGAATCCTTTATAGAAGATCAAATTTTTATTGATTATGAAGATGAGAAATATGAAAAAAGAGATAGTGAAATGACAACAGAAATGGCTGAAAGAGGAACTGAAATTACTGAAACTGAAACTGAAACTTCTAGTATTAGATCTAAAGAATTAAGATAAGCTCGAATTTGGAAACATTTTGAAAAAAAGACAATTGAAAAAGATGATGAACAAACTGAAACTTATATTTTATATCATATTTGTGAAGGCCATTTCTCTGCAAACAATTCTACTACAACTCTCGAACATCATTTAAAAGCTAAACATTTTGATGTATATAAAGACTTAGGTCAAGTTGAATCTAATGCAAAACTCTGGACAGTTGATATACAACAAGAAAAGCATAATTTTTTGTTAATTGGATTATCACAGACCAGCAACCATTTACCATTGTTGAAAATCAAAGTTTTAAAAAATTTATAACATCTATTCAACTAAAATACAAAATTTCATCTCGACACATAATAAAAGATACTATGATAATTAAGGTTACTTGTCTAAACCTCTTCAAAATCCTACGATTAGTTTTGTCAAAATTTTACTATAGATTTATTATAGTTTTGTCAGAGTTTCAGCAGTTTTGGCATTTATAATAAGTTTCGGCAGTTTTGCCTTTCTCCAAAGTTTCGCCAGTTTTTTAATATAACTTTAATATAGTTTTGGCAGAATTTCGCTTTTCGGCAAAACGCCATCTTGCCTAAACCCCTAGGTTTCGGCAAGCAACCTTAATGATAATGAAAAAGTTTAAAAATGCACAAATTCAAATAAAAAACTACCTTCAACTTTCAACTTCCAAAATTTCGTTAACAATGGATATGTGGACAACAATTAGTTCATTAGGTATTTTGGCAGTAACAATTCATTTTATAAAAGATGATTGGCAGTTTGATTACTTTGTATTAGATGTATTGTATATTCCTTCACCACACACAGCTTTAGCAATTAAAGATTCTATTATCAAAATTGTTTCAGAATTAAATATTGCAAATCGATTAATTGGAATTACTAGTGACAATGAAGTAAAGATGTTAGCTGCGACTTGACTGATTAAAGAAAATCTTAATTTATCAGAATTTTGCCACTATCGCTGTACAACACATATTTTAAACTTTGCTGTTAAAGCAGCACTTAATACAAGTATAGTTCTTAATTGTGTCAAAAAATTGCATATATTTATTAGTACAGTAAGAAATTCACCTAAATAAATGGATAAATTAAAGGAGTTTTTTCAAGTTGAAAAAATTAAATTTAAAGTACCACTTCCAGATTGTACTACAAGATGGAACTATACATTCTATATAATAGATCGAGCATTAGAAATTAAACCTCTTTTGGCTCATTTAGTATCAAATCTTACATCATTATCAAATAATTGACCAAATGAAGAAGAATGGAATATACTTACCATTTTAGCAGACTTATTAGCTCCTTTTGCATCAGTAACAAGAGTGATATCTGCTTTTAGTTATCCAACTATTGGTGAAGTTAAATTATTTTTTAAAGGTATTAGAATGCATTTAAATCAATCTCGAGGTGAAAATTTTATTTTACAAGACCAAGTAGATGAAATGAACTATGTTTTTACAAATTATTTTGATGAAATAAGTAAGGTATTACATGTTCCAGCCTTTTTTGATTTCCATTATAAAAAATTAGCATATGGTGATATGTCTCAAAATAATATTTTTAAACCAATTCGTAGAGCAATAACCAATTATAGAGAATCTGATGATACTCATATACTATCTCAACCCATTCAGACTTCTCAGCGTCATTTAATGAATTTATCGGCAATTGAAACAAGAAATTTTTTTCGCAATTTAATAGCACCAAATTAAACTCCACAGCCTGTTTTAAATGAATTGGAACTTTTTTTTTTTTTTTTTTTTTTTTAAATAGTAACGCGTTTATTAATTATTTGAATTTATACAATAAATTACATAATTAAAAAGTAAACACCTAGAGCTTGAAAAATTCAAACCCTATAACTAAGTATTTATCGAACTATACCTAAATCACCTAAATCTATCGTAAAAATCATAATAAAAATTTCACGCTATATCTAAATATCGCTAAACTAAATCTAAACTAGAGCGTTCGTTAATTTAATTGTTGAATTCCAAGATTTAGCTATATTAATACCTTCTGTGATTAATCCTTTCAATTTGTCTAACGTTACTAAGCTAATTTGTCTATTTATATTTGTATTTTTTTCTTTTTTAACTAAATTTTCTTTTGTTTTTTGTTTTTTCATTTTTCCTGGTAATATATCCTTGTCGATTTCATCTTCTACTATATCATCGTTTGCGGCTCTTCTCCTTCTAAGATCTATTTTTTTAATTTGTTCTCTTTCTTCTAATCTTTTAATTTCTTCGCATCGTGGTATCCATATTCGTTTCTTAATCTCGTCATACGTGAACATCCAAAGCTTTTTGATTAGATCTTTAATTTTTTTCTCTTTAGATAAATCATTGAATTTATTATTATAAATCCCTCTTAGTAATTCCCATTTTCTGCTTTTCCCCAACAAAATATTTGAAGGACTTTCTATTATATTAATAAATTCACAATTGTAGTTTCTTAAGATATCTAGTTCTTCGGTTTGGTTAGAGTTATCCAAAACTTTTTCGAAATTATATGGTGATTCTCGTATGATTTCATCAATTGATATATCGTTATCTTCACATATCCATATGTGTTCCCAATCTTCTGTGAAGATTTTCCCACATCTTATACATTTATCTGTATCAATTTTGTTCGTGTTTTTTTTAAATAAAGTGTTATATGTGGGCAATTCTTTAAGTAAATTTTTGATTCTGTATGAGCGTTCAATTGTGTCTCTATCACCACATTGTCTTTGCGAAAATTTAACTCTATTACTAATAAATTCAAGACTTGCGATCCAGTCAAATTCGTTTCTATAATTGTACATAAATAGATCTTCTAACCTCTCGCTGTTTAAAATTTCATTTTTCCAAATTGCTAATGTCACTGCTTTCCTCCAAACTCGGAATCCTCCTGTTATTAATTTGTTATTCCAAATTAAATTATATTCATTCGTAATTAAACCTTCGTCTATTAATTCAAAATTATATTTTATCTTATCTACTATCTTATTGTTCTTTAACATTTCCTGCATCTCTTTTCTTTTTTCTTTTATGATTCTCTGTATTTTCTCTTTACCTTCGATTAATTCAATATTATTTGTTTCTAAAAAGTTTTCTAAAAATAAAAGCTCTAAATAGTAATCACTATCTATTTTCTTCCTATTACTAAAATTATTAGTAAATTCAATTATTAGTCTATTGACTTTCTCGTTTATTCCTAAAATTAATTCGCTATTCTCACTTATTATCATAATTCCTAGAATTATACATCTAAGAATAATTTTGAATTCGTTTTCGTAATTACATTCATAGCTCGCTAGTAGGATCACTTCCTCGCTCTCTTTTCCTTCGTAATTCAGTTCAAATATTTTCCATACTACATTATATCGATAAACTCTTTTACCTTTATTGTTAATTTCCCATTTCTTTTTGTTTGTATTAATTAGTAAACAAAATCTTCGTTTTGTAATCGAAATCAAATTATCTTCTTCTTCGAAAATACTGTTTTTGATTATATCCAGAAAATTTTTGTCATTCGTGTTAATTATTTTGTCGATTAATTCTATTTTTTTGTTAAATGACTCATCTTTTTTATCTTCTTTTGTATACGTTCGTAACCATTCATTCTTTTTTATAATATTATTTAGAGTTTCGTACGGTTTAATATAGTCTTCTTCTTTTCTTCTATCTAAATTTCTACAGATTTCGTTTTCTATGTATATTAGACATTCGTTGCTCCCCTTTTTTTTACTAATGTTTCTAAAACATCCTTGACATTTCTTCAGTTGAGGCGAATTGTTTAGATCATAACTATCTCCGTCTAGTTCTAAATGTATTCCTATTCTTTTGTATTTCTTACTCTGCGATTTTTTTTTATTAATACTAAATATCGGGTATTCTCCGTAGTCGTTCCAAGTTACAATACTATTTTTGTCCGATTTTTCATCTTCATCAAAATAGTTTATGTGAATATTTTCTTTTTGTGCTTGTCCTATAAACTCGTTTCTTATTTTTCTTACTTGTCCACTTTCGTCTGCTATTAGTTTCAATTCTAATTTTTTAAACCATTTAGGCGATTTTCCTTTCGTGTTCTTTCCTCTTTCTTTACATAAATGCTTCCATTTTAGTAAAGTGATACCGTCCGCCTCTAGGATGTCTTCTAAAAACATTATTTTTTTTGTTTTTCTTGATTGAGTACTTGTTATAAAATCCTTACACTCCATTAAATCAATTAGGTCAGTCTTTCCTCCTTTGATTCTATGGCTTTCTCTAAAATCTTTTATTTCATGATTACATATTTTAATTTTTTTCGTTATTTAACGCCTTTAGAGCTGATATGATCCAATTATTTTTCCTGTAATTTGTTATTTCTATTTCTCCGGGACATCTCGAAGTCCATATATTTTTCTGTTCTTGGATCATTTTGATTTTAAATAAAATTTGTAATTTGTAATTTCCATTCGCCTGATAAAGCAAATTCTTACATATCATTTCCATCTGTAAGTCGTAAATATGTTTTATACCTAAAATGTCTTTATCATAAATTATAAAATTTGGAGTTGATCTTGCTAGGCCAGCTCTTTTTTTGATTATCATATTTATTCTTGTCATCAATTTCTCACATTCCCATTTCTTTAGGACTATGGCTGCCAGCTGATACTCTATCCTTGGTATAATAACTATATTCCAAACCGCTATGATTTGTTTTTCGTTTAATCTTTTCCAATTAAATATATTGCAGGCGTTATTGATTATTGATGTTATTTTCTTTTTATATATTTCTCTTTTGTTGTCGTATCTAAAAAATATTCCTAAGTAACGATTACCTTCTTCACTATTTGTTTTTGTGATTGATTCTCCTTTAATTAAAAGTTCTTCTTTATCATTATTTATTTTTATAAGTTCATATTTCGATACGTTTGCTTTTATGTCATTTATATTAAAAAATTGATGACATATCTCAATCATTTTTTCTAATTGTTTTTTATTTTTGCTGATAAGCGTTGTATCGTCCATAAATGCCGTAACGTTAATCGATATTTCAAGTATTTCTTTATCTTTTTTATTATTATCGATTAATTTTTCCTCGTAAAAGTTGTAACCTGTCTCCTCTTTCATTTCATTTAATCTACTTAAAAGCGGGTCATAAAAAATTCTCCACAGTATCGGTGACCATACTTCGCCTTGGTCGATACCGTCTTCTACATGGTATTCATCTGTAAGTTCGTTGTTTACTAGCACCCTATTAAATCTATTTAAATTGACGTCCATAACTATGTTAATAAAATTTGGTGGCAGTTTAATTCTTTCCAGGCTTCTTTTTAGCATTGTTGTGTTTACTGAATCGTAAGCTTTGGATATATCCATCAATAGTATCCATGCTTCTTTTTTGTAATTATTAGCGTCTTCTATTATTGCTTGGATGATTTTTATTGGCTCTAGGGTGCTTTCGTTTTTTAGTGCTGCAAAATTCGTATTTGTCAAAATCTGTTCTTTTGTTAAAATTTCGCCTAATCTATTTACCAATATTTTAAACCAAATTTTTCTTGCCGTTTCTAAGAGCACTATCGGTCTCGTCAAGTTTAAATCTTGATTCCAATTTGAACGTGAAGTTTTATTTATCGGATATATAAATCCTTTTTTCCATTCATCCGTTACGTTCTCTTTGGCCATGCTGTCGTTAAAGATGTTTAATAATAAATTCCTCGTTAGGTTTCCGCTTTTCTTCCAAAAGTCGTAAGTTATACCACTTGATCCTGGTGCTTTATTTGTTTTTAGGTTTTGTAATACCCTTTCTAGTTCTTCCATCCTTATCGGTGTCATTAGATTTTTGTAAATATTTTCGTTTATATCTTCATTAGGTGTATAGATCTCTCTCCACTCCGGATCATATTCTAGTTCATCTAGGTCTATTTCTCTTTTCTTTGTCCAATCTTTGTTATGTTTTAATACTTTATCCTTTATCTTTTTTTTGTCTTTTTCTATCGTGATTCTTCCATTCTCTTTTATTACTAATCCTGTCATATTAATTTTCTCTCTCTTTTTTTCTAAAATTCTATTTAACATTTTTCCTATGTCTTCTTCTAGGTACGTTTCGCGTTTTCTTATGTTTATTTCTATGTTCAGGCTATTAATTTCCACATATAGGCTTCTCATAATTTCTGCTCTTTTTGTTCTTCTTTCTTTTAACTCTTTGCGGTTTCTATATTTTCTTAGTTTATCTATCGTGATTCCGTATTCAATGTTTTTTTCGAGTCTATCATGTATGTTGATTAATTTTCCTAGTTTTACCGCGTTGTGTTTACCTGTGTCCGTTGTTCCCCATTGCTCTATTATTATTGTTTCTTCGAATTCTTTGAAATTATATTTGTATTGAAAGGCTTTTCTATCTTGCCATAATTTCTTTATAACTTTATCTGTTATCTTACTGATTCCATGTTCTATCGTATCAATTTTTTCTAAGTTTTCGTATTCTGTGATTAATTCCTCTAATCTTTCTTCGTTTGTTTTCATTAAACTTTCGTCTCTTTCTTTTTTTGAATCTTCTTTTCTTTTTCTGATTTTAATTAGTTGTCTATTTTTTTCTTCGTCGTATATATCTACTATCGTTTTCCATATCATTTCTCGATTTAAATGTTGTGTTGTATTCTGGTCTAACGTTTCTAATCTTGTTTCTACTTCTTCTGCTATTTCTTTCCAATCTTCTTGTTCTAATTTTATGTGTCTTATTTCCTTTTTTATTTCTTTCATAAATCCGGGTTTGTTTATTCCTAATTTTTCTTTAATTTCTATTTTAACTGTTAGTGCTTTGTGATCTGTGTCGAAGTCTTCTATTTCTAGTATCTCATGACTTATAATACTTTCTTGAAAGCCTTCGCTTGCGAAAATAAAATCTATCCTGGATGAATTGTCTCCACTCTTCCAAGTGTCTAGTCTATCTTCCGCTACTGTTAAACTTTCGTGAATGTCTTGTAAGCCATGATTCTTGATTGTGTTTGTTAACGGTTTTAATTTTTTCTTGTTATTGGCTGATTCATTGAAATCTCCCAAAATTATCGTTTCATATTCTAGGTTTATTGCTTCGTTCATCCATTTTGCCAAATGTTTTTCTATGTTATTCGTAGTTGGTTTGTCGTTATTTGGATTATATATTCCTATGATTCTTATGTTTTTCTGATTTCCTTTGAATAATAAGTCGAATTTAATCACGTGACCGTTGATTGTTTCTATCTTATATCCTCTATCGTAGATATCTCTTCTTATCATTATTATTATTCCATTCTTGTTGTTTTCGTTGTTGTAGCTACTGTTAATGCATTTATATTTATCCCAGCCATTGTATATATATTTACCTTTTGCTTCTTTTAGTTTAGTTTCATTAATTATTGCTATATCCCAGTTTTCTTTTGATAAAAATTTTCTTATATCGCCTTGTTTTTTTGTATCGTTCATCCCCTTACGTTTATACAACCTATTTTTAGTTTGTTATGTTTTTCTTTTTTCTTATTATTTTCTTGTTGTTTTTGTTTTATGTAAGTTTTTCCTTTTTTTGTTTTATTTGTTGTGATGTTTTCCTCTTCGTTCTCTTTTAAATTTTCTTCACCTACGCCTCTTTTTTCTTCATTTTCTTCTTCTGTTGTTGTGTTTTGGTATAGTTGCCAGTCAATAGCGTCTAGCCATTCGACGCCTATCATTGGAACTGTTTCCTTCATTCCAATCTCTGTTGTATCCGTTGTAGTTGTTCTTTCCATTCTCGTTGTATCTCTCTGTGTTGTGACCGTTGTTGTTATGGTTATTGTATCCATTATATCTTTGTTGTTGGTGGTAAAAACTTTGTCGGTTTCCTCTAGTCTCATCTCTGCCATTTTCTCTGTTAATGTTGTCGTTGAATCTTCTTCTTGAGTGTATTTGTTTTCCTCTGTTGGTGTAGGCGTTGTATCTGTTGTCGTCGTGATCACTGAATTGTTGTTGTTGCGTGTCATATCTGAACTTTCCTTCATTGTCGTATCTACCTTTTCTATGTCTATATGTTTCATTCCAGTTGTCGTTCCAGTTTCTTCTGTTTTCATGTGTTCTGTTTCTATTGTTGAAATAACATTCGTCTGTGATGTGGTTATTCCTTTTGCATATATTACATCTGGATCTTCCGGTCTTTTTTCCATCGTACATTTCTTGTTGAAATCGTTTGCCAAATCCATTATCATTTCTTCTTTCATTACGAAAATTATTCTGTCTTCCCGGTCCAGTCCGAAAAAACCAAGTAAAAATCTTTCCGTCGATTTTGATTTTTTTGTTAATTGCTTGTTTTCTGTCTTCATCGTTGTTGAAGTATATCTTCATGTTATATGTTCCTTTCATCCTGTTGTTGGTTTTGAACCAATATCTTGCGTTGGTAGTTTTAAGTATTTTTGAGAATGTTGTTTCATCGATTTCGTTAGGTATATCGAGTATTTCCGCCATAATTCTTCCTCGTTGTTTGGTTATATGATGTTTGTAATTCATTGGTTCGATTTTTATCATTTTGTTTTTGACTAGGACTCCCCAGGTGTTAAATAGTTCGTCCTCTGTACATTTAATGTCCATTTCTAGTTTCATACTTATCCATTTTCCATTTCCTGTTTTTTGTGTTATGTTTTTGAGTTTACCTAATTTGTCTTCTATTGCTTGGATAACTTCGTTGATATCTGTGTTTTCTCCGTCTATTCCGGTTGCTGATATGATGATTGTTTTGTTCAATTTATTTAACCATTCTAGATCTCTGAATTTTCCTATCGTTCCCAATATTCTTCCGTCGTTTATAAAATCGTTTTTCGCTGCTTCTGTGAAAAAGCCTAAGTACGTGTATTCGTTGCCGTGATGAGTAGTTCTACCTAGTGTGTTCACGTGATATTCTAAAATTTTATTGGTGTTGAGATATTCTATTATCGATTGGTCAGTTTATCCATCCCTTATTTGGACTGTAAAAAGTCCTGCGAAATATTTCAGATCTTTTTCCGATTTTGGTTGATGCACGGACTCTTTACTTTTATTAGATTTTTCTCCCATGTTGTGATCGGCAGTGATCGCCATTGTTAATGATTGGTCTCTTGATTTTGTAAAATTTCTATTTTTATTCTCGACCTGCATTCTCGAAGTATTATTGGTGTTTTCATTTGTCTGGTGTGATGCATTGTTGTAAACGTGGTATTTTTGGTTCATTTTCCCTTCGTCCCATGATTCTTCACTGGGTGTGTTGCTTTCTATTTCCCACGTATGTTGAATTATCTCTTCGTCTTTGTCGCTGTTCTCGTCGAGGTTGTTCATAGTTATCTTTCTACATTCATTCATAATTTTCTCTTTTTCCTGTTTTTCTATCCTTATCCTGTCTTCATTATCTACCGCTCCTAGTTCGGTTTGTATTTGGTGCGCTTTTATCGATGTATTTTTGAAATAATATTCTTCTTTGATGTTCCATTGTTCTTCTTTTAGTCGGGCCCATTCGTTCATTTCTACAGTTTTTTGTTGTATCATATCGTTTGTTGCTGTCTTGTAATCTTCTATGTATTCGTTAAATTCTTTTGTTCTTTGGTTGTTAAAGTGTCTTAAGCATATCGTGATTATTCCCCTAATAAAACAACCTAGTATTTCGTCTTCGAACCCAAAAATTGTGCTATCTCTTTGTCGTTATCGGTTATTTCCATTCCCGCGTTTTGTATTATTGCTCTGCGCTCTTCTTCGCTTTTTTTTGCGTATCCTTCTAGGGCTACGAAGTCTTCTCTTGACGGTGTTATACCCATATTTCTAGTAAATTTTATTTTGCTGCGGATTCTTATGAAAATCGATTTATGCAGGAGAGAGTTTTTTTTTTCAAATGAATTGGAACTTTATTTTACTTCTAACTCACCAGGTGATGAAATAGTACCTTTAGAATGGTGGAAAACCCATTCTATTAAATACCCAACATTATCAAAAATGGCAAAGGACTACTTAGCTATAATGTCAACGTCTGTTCCTTACGAACAGTTTTTTTCAATTGCAGAAACCAATTTAGTCAAACACGTAACAGAATTGATGTTAATACAGCACGAGCGTGTTTATTAAAGCTCCGAATAGTTCGGGCTAAACCGGGGAACCGATCCGAAACTGGCTCAAAATTCGGTTCGGTTCGGTTCAGGTATTAGAACCAAAAAACCGGCAGTTCAGTTCGGTTTAATCCGATTTTTTATAAAATGCGAAAAATCGAATAGCCGCCCATCTAGTGATCGTACAAAGTCCAACCATATATCATTGGATTCGTCTCGACGAGACGCGTCGAATGGTGGTAAGATCATGTCTCTAGCATCGATAGATCACACGTTAACTCACGCTAAATGATTTATAAATAATTGGAATTAGCAGGCTATCTATCGGTGCTAGAGACATGATCTTAGCACCATTCGACGCGTCTCAGTGAGACGAATCCAATGAATATAAATTCGTTCGTGTACGACCACTGGATGGCGAATAATATCAAGTTTCGCATTTTTTTAAAATTTTTGAGCGTTAAAAATTAAAAATTCCGATACATGAATTTATTCGTCGTCCAATGGTCGTACAAATATGAATTAGGACTCATTAGATTCGTCTCGATGAGACGAGTCGAATGGTGGTGAGATCATGTCTCTAGCATTAATAGATCGTATTTTAATTCATGCTAAATAATTTATAAAAAATTGGCATTAGCAAGCTATCTATCGATGCTAGAGACGTGATCTTACCACCATTCGACTAGTCTCATCGAGACGAATCCAATGAGTCCTAATTCATATTTGTACGACCATTGGACGACGAATAAATTCATGTATCGGAATTTTTAATTTTTAATGCTCGAAAATTTTAAAAAAATGCGAAACTTGATATTATTCGCCATCCAGTGGTCGTACACGGACGAAGTTATATTCATTGGATTCGTCTCACTGAGACGCGTCGAATGGTGCTAAGATCATGCCTCTAGCACCGATAGATAGCTTGCTAATTCCAATTATTTATAAATCATTTAGCGTGAGTTAACGTGTGATCTATCGATGCTAGAGACATGATCTTACCACCATTCGACGCGTCTCAGTGAGACGAATCCAATGATATATGGCTCGACTTTGTACGATCACTAGATGGCTAGCTATTCGATTTTTCGCATTTTTATAAAAATCAGATTAAACCGAACCGAACTGCCAGTTTTTCGGTTCGGTTCTTACGGATTTCAGCTCTAATCCGAACCGTCTATAATCCGGACCAAACTGACCCATTCAGAGCTTTACCAATAGCATAGCGGACATCTTTATTTTATCACAATTTTTAGTGTTCAGACCCAGGTTCTTAACGGGTACACGGGTTGACCTGTTAAGAGAAATACAAACCCGGGTTGGTACCTGCTAAGGAAAGTTTAACCCAGTTTTTTATCGGTTGGTTAACAGGTTGATAACGGTTGACTAACGGTTGGCTAACGGTTTGATAAAGGGTTTTAACGGGTGAATAGCGGGTTGCTTAACGGGTTTTAACGGTTGGATAGCAGGTTACTTAAAGGGTTTAACAGGTTAATAATGGTTTCTTAGCAAAATTTTTATCGTTTAAATCATTTATTATTTTAATATTTTTATTACTATTATTATTATTTATTTAAGTTTAAACATCCAATGAATGTAATATTGCAATAGAATATAATTTCTATTCATCAGTTGGATAAATTGTATCAAAATTTGATGCATTTCTTTTTAAGAACATGATTTTTTTGAATAAACTTGGTTTCATATGTGTTCTTTTATTTGTTAATAAATTTCCGGCGTCAGAAAAAAGACGTTCACTCGCAGTTGAAGTTGCAGAAACTGCTAAATATTTTTGTGCAAGGTTACGTAAAATAGGAAATTTATCCTGTTTTCCATTCCACCATACAAGTGGATCTGACGCAAAAGGAATTTCATTAAGTTGTAAATATTCCCCAACTTCATCAAGAGCTACTACATTATCTTTAATAAGTCGTTCCATTAGTGATTTTCTTTTGAATGTGCTGGATGAGCCAGATGTACTGGATGCATCAGATGTACCAGATGCGTCAGGTGTATTTTTTTGATTATTTTTTTCTTGTTCAAATAGAGTTCGTAACTGCTGCTCAGTATGAGATTTTTGAATTGATGAAGTAAAATCAAGACTTTTAAATCTAGGATCAAGTATTGAAGAAATTAAAGCATCAGTAGTAATTGTAGGATAATACTTAATTAAATTTGTATATAAAATTGATTTAATTTCATTAATTAAACCATAAGTATTAACTGATTTATTAATATCATCATTTGGTATTTCATCTTGATTCTCCTCATCAAATGCATCACCTGTTTCTTCTCTATTAATATTTTGTGAATCAGTTTCAAGTATTTTAATTATTTCTATTATTATAGAGGTATTTTCAAAATTTTGTTATCTTACATACTTTATTTTTAACATAACTAGTGATTCGATTTTATAAAATATATATTATTAAATTCGTCTTGATGAAAGGATTCTAATGTCAAGCTTCAATAATGACAGAGTTATATTATAAAATGTATTTTTACTTTGGTACTTAAAGTTTATTTGTGAGTTATATTAGTATTATTTGAGGTCCTTTTATGCCATTATATTATATGGATTAAAAATAATGTGTTTATACACTAATTTGTTAACAAAAAAGTTCTATTTGATACTATAATATCAATGGTAAAGACAAGTATTTAAATTGCAATAGCTAAAAATATTATAGCAGAGCTAATGGAACTTCTTATAAAATTTAATATAAAATATTGCAATATTATTGGATTAGGTATTGAATGAAGCTACCAGTACTAAAACTGGATCAAGTAATAATAATTACTAGTAACTTTTAACTGATTTGAATTCTAGATATAATCTTACTAAAGTATCTAATCCAAAATACTATAAGCTAAAAGAATAATCAAAATGATTTAAATTATCAATAGAAGATAATACTACTATTTAATCTTCAGTTACAGTATATATAACTTGTAGCTATTGTTTAGGTAAAGGTTATAATATTTGCAGTTGTGTAAAATATAAAGCTAATAAAAAAAATAGTAATATTTTTAAAAATTAAATATTATGTATAAGCAAAATAATTTATATTAAAGTGCAATTTATTATTGCTTTTGGCTATAATATATAAGAAAAAAAGGCTATATTCGTGAAGAAAATCCATATTTAGCTTCAGCAGTCCTTGTAAAGTTTATATTTTGATGAAAATAATGGTGGTAATTATAAATATGATGATGATAATGATAATGATAATGATAACGATAACGATGGTGGTGATGGCGACAACAATAATGACTATACCCATAATTAAGTGGCGTGGTAGCAAAGAAGGCCGCCAAGTTAAAAAAATTTATGTTGGTTTAATGTGCCACATTTATTAATCCTATGATCATCTTATAAATAAAAAAATTATTGATTAAACAACGTCAAAAATGTCAATAATAATTATGCAATGGTAGTTTATTTATATGCTTAATAAAAAATGAAAAAAGCATGATCCTATTTGGCTGTAGAATAATTACTCATATTAATTTATCTGATTATATGTTAACCGATTTCAAAATTTTAACGATATTTAGATTGAATTATTATTTTATTTTAATACATATTGGAAAACATAATAATAAAAAATAAAATATTTTAATAAATTAAAAAGATTATTTTATATATAAATAAAAAATAATTATTATAAAGGACCGAACTTTACCCCACTATAACTAACAGCAACATTTAATAATGTAAATCTTCAGGGTCGCCAAGACGAATATTATTTGGTTCCAAAATTTCTAAATATGGTTTAGAATTATTATAAACTTTAATATCTAGCTGATCTATTTAATATTTCTAATAATTCTTTCGCATTTTCTAAACCTCGCTCATAATTTTCATTACAATCGTCATCAATAATTAAAATTAAAACTAATTTCTTCGAATTTTGACAACTACTTAGTAATGTTTCAAACTCAACAAAATGTAATTCTGTTGAGGAAAAATGAGCGATAATGCCTCAATAAGTGGGCATTTTTTTATTATGCTACTTATTAATAGCAGAGTATTTTTGGTGGAGTTTTCATCATCATCATTATTATTATAATAACCTTTATAATTTGACAATATCTCCCTGATATTACCACCGCTATTAGTGACTATATTAATCGCCACATTAATAGCAATATCGTCTATATGGAGTATTTCAGGTTATTATAATATATCGGCAATACTCTTTCACTTTCTAAGTAGTATTTGTTTAGTGTTAATGTTTTTAATTTTAGAAATTTTGGAAGAATGTCAAATAGTTTATGTTCATGACATTCTTCACAATTAAAAAATTGAAAATATAATATTAATAAGTGGAAGATCGTTTCTGATCTTTGTTGCAATGCGACCAACATCTCGTCATAAAGGTCGTATTCAATATTATATTCATCTTCAAAATCGTCTTTCCATTCAAAATATCTTAAATTTTTTTGAACATTAATAAGTTCAATTATCCTTCTATTAATTTCATTATTTTCATTGATAATGATCAATCTCTGTATATTTTGAATGACGAGTGCTAAATCACGAAAGAATGAAGGACAAGTAGATGTGCCACAAGTTAATTCGTAAAGTGATTCAAGAAGAGTTCTATTTTCTGGAAGACGGAATAGGGATATTTTGGGATCGATTGATATCATATTTAAATAATTCAACTTTGTACATTTATTTATTAAGAGATCGCGAATTTTTTGTGTTAGTAAAGAAGACTTAATCATAAAAGTTATATCTTTTATAATTTCTATATTAATGCTCTTGCAAAATGACATATAATCAAACGAACGTGAAGGTAATAAGTGACTTGGTAATAACATTTTAATATCTTGAGGTAATAGGAACAGATAATGTTGAGTAAAGAATTTTTATTACTATAATCAATTTTGTACTACCAGGGGTTTCTCCATAAAATAGAAATTGCCATTTCACAACAAAATCTATTTATTAATAAACACGAAAATAAAGCCATTGAATCATATTGAAGTTCTTCAAGTATATATAAAAGAATATCACTATTGTAATTAACCATTTTGATTTATCGGAAAAAAAAACGATTGATAAAAAGATTTTATAACGAGAAGATTTATAACGAGGAGATTTTATAACGAGAAGAATCTCACATATTCAATCCATAATTTGTTTCAAAAAATGGGATTGATTTCATAATTTGTTTCGAAAAATGGGATAGAATTTTCTTTTGACACGACATTAAATTATTACATAACATAAATCAAAATTTTTATTTTGTTAATCATATATAATAAACAAATTTTAATTTTTTGGTGACTAAATAAGAATAAAGGGCTTATACTAAATTTCATAATTTTTCAATTATGCGAGCTATAAAATCTACGTTCGGAATTATTTACCGATAGGAAAATATAATAATGCGTTCGTGTGTAATTAAATAAAAAACAATTTCACATTATTCAATTATTATTAGAACATTCATTGTAATATGTAAGGATTGTAAGGTCGACATCCATATTAGGGTATATTGGGGTATATTGGGGAATTTTGCCATGTATACGAGTTTGAAGAAGTCTTCGGCCGTGACTAGATATTGATAGCGGTATCATGTAATTTTATTGGTTCGAAAATCAAATTATAAAAAAAGACATTTCAAAACAATTACTATGTATAAATTGGGATAAATGAAATTACGTATCATAAATATGTATTACGTCTAAAATAAGAAATAATAAAATCGTCGTCATAAAGTATATGAGATTGATCATATACGGATTATACGGTAAATTGGTATATCGGAAAAAGGTTCAAACTATTTTTATTTTTGAATGATAATAAAATAAATAATCTACGGAAAGTGCTTTTAGGAATTCTTATTGCCATTTAAGCGCTGGCCCTGTAAATGTACAGCAAAACAACTTATTTTATCAAGAGACTGCTCAAATTAGTGTATTTATTGTACAACAAGATGGGGGTCATTGAGCATTCATTTGTATAACACTAAAAGTCATTGTTTAAAAAATCCTTGATGCAACATGATCCAAAACATTAAAATGAAACAAAAAAAAGAATAGAAATATTTTTTTTGTTTAACAAATTTCGAAACCTTCAACAAATATTTGTTTGATAATTTTCAAATAATGATATAAGTATGTTTCAATTTTTTGAAACTTCATGTCTGAAATAAGAAACAATGAAAATCGGGATAGAACGGATATTAGATTGTTCAACCAATAAAAATTTAATAAAATTGGAATAATTACGGCCGATAAATTATGGTAACAATATTGTTTTTATTTTTGTACGAGTTGATTAATTTTATTTCAAACGGAAAAAACGGAAATAGGTCTAAATCGATTATGCAAAGCTCTTGTTCCAATAAATCATTTGTCTTAATAACTTGCTAATTATGACTTCAACTAATCCTATAAAAAAATTCTGGAAAAAACTCCGATAAATGAACATTTTTCTAGAAGAAACCAGACACGGGATCATTTTTCTGAAATATTTTTTATAGGGTAAGTATTAATTTAAGTATATCGTTTGAAAAATATTATTATGTTTATTATGTTTTTAATAAATCATTATAAATGAAAAAAATCAAAGTCTTAAACCAATAAACTATACCACTTTATAATTTTTATAGCCATACCAAATTTTTCATTTTATCAATACACGATTATTTATCATATCATCTATCATTAACAATGGCATCATGATGATTTATGTTCATATATCTTTGTACTTCTTAACAATCATGATGGCCAATTTGGAAGTTTCCATTTAAGCATAGCCCAAAACAACGAATTATTTTGAGAGAATCATAATGTCCCTTTCACAATAGGATAAAGCGGTAATCATGCAAACCAAAAAAACGGTTACTCGGCTTGTATTAATGATTTGCTGAATGCATGTGCAAGCTCTAGCGAGAATTTACGTAAAAGATAATAAACGCATTTATTGAATAGGTGAATAAGTAAAATAACCAAGTTATTTTTCAATACTTTAATAAAAAAAATCTTTAAATAAATATGTTAATAAAATTTTGAAACATTATATTTTATTTTACATCATATGGTTACTATAATTAGCAAAATTAAAAAAAAAATTCGCTCCTTTTTTTTTGAACCATTTAATTTAATCAATTTAAATTTAAAATTCTTTATCCTTGAACGAATATCGCGCACATGATTGCTCATTAGTTGATGCACTAAAAGTCTTCAATAAAGAAAAATGGGAATTTACATCACTAATTAATGATAAAGAACATGATCACAGCTCGACATGTTATTTAACGAGATTTTTCTATTGTGAAACGATTTAGTGAATTTTTTTGTTAGTCAAAAATAGCATCAATTACATGAAAAGCCTAAAATAATTTGTTTACATAATTATCTGTGTTAATTTTCAAATCATACCCTATCAAGAATTCAAATATAGTAAAGATTGCTAAATGGTGTATTCTGGTTGGTTACAAATTAAATTTAAATTTGATCAGCTGAAACTCTTATTTGTCACAAAGTTTGTGGGGTCCAATTATTTCAGATCATTTGAACATTCCATTTTTTCTCAATTTGGTCATTTTCTAAGCACTAAATAAAAAATATTACCTTATTTATCTGAATGAATTATTAGACTTTGGTATTTATAAGATGCACAACTTGGGAAAAACATTTTTTCCGATTGAATTTTTTTCAAATTTGTAGTAATGATCAAAAATCTTATTTTTTCGTCAATTGTTTACATGTTACATTTTGAATCATAGAATGTATCAAATTTAACATTTAAATGAAAAAATAATGAATGCGAAATATAAAAATATCGCAATTTAGCAGTTAGGGGAAAAAAAAAAATCAAACAATCAATTTATTATTTTAAACATTATTTTTTACATTTTTTTCTAATACTATCAATACTTTCTCACTCTTAACTATTATACTCAAATGCCAAAAAATAGGCAAAGGGTAACGGTAGCGTGCAACTTGTGTCGGAAAATAAAAGCAAAATGTTCCGGCGAACCAGTCTGTACACAATGCCAAAAACATGACAAGGAATGCATTTTTGATAATCAAAAAAAAAAGCGAGGTCCGCCAAGAGGACTGAAAAAGTTGAAAAGGCAAAAAGAAGCTTTACCATTGATTTTAATTCGAAAAATGGAACAAACATATTATTGATGAATAGCAATTATATATTTAGCATATAATCTAAATATTTTAATGTTATAAATACATGTGGCAAAATTTGAGCTTGAATTTGTTTTTAATCTTCTGAAAATATAAAACATTTGTATCAAATCATATAGTAAATATGGTATGATAATGTTAATTACAATTAGGACAATGGACTTTATGGGAAATTAATCATAAACAAATATAAATAATGGAGGTAAAATAATTACACAAATAAAAATGACTTGGACATCAAAATTTTATTATTTGCAGCATTAGGATTGGTTTCAATTTTGGTAGGGCCAAGACGATATAAACGACTGATGAAATAAATTACTATCATACTGTATAGTGAGCACGAAGTTATAATATTTTTCATATAAATTTTTTAGCTTAAAAAAATTTGTAAAAACTTTATTCTGTGAATAAATACATTCTTTTCATCAAAATCATTCACTATTAATATTGTTTGATAAAGAATTAATAAATTAAAGTCAAATGATATGTTGAGTGAGAAGCCTGAAATTAAATATTTCATATTTTTACAAGCTTTAACATAATATACAGAAAATTATAAAGCAAAGGTTCAAAAATGTTGTGGTTGCAAGAATATTAAAATTTCTTAAAAATCAATTTAATTTAATAATCGACGTTTTAACATGAAGCTTCAGATCGTTCAGAATTTATAGATATTATTAAATAATTTAGAACGACAAATGAAAAAGTTTGTTAATGTAAGATCGCTCCAATTTTTTTTTTCATATACAAATTAAACATAAAACTGTATGATAGCCATTACTATTAATGCTGAAGAATTAGAATTTAAAATGATCTCAACTTTCACACTGATATATGAACATATTTGGATATCTTTAATAAATCAACCTTATAAAAAAAGTTCCTTAGGTCTACCACTCAAGTTAATTTTCGTTTAAATCGATTTTGATATACTTTTCCGATAAATCCGAGCGCGTGTTTAAAAAGCCCAATCAGGATTTTAAGATCAGGCTTAATAACAATATCGGTCAAAATACAAGCAAAATATAAGCATAAATAGTAGAAATATAAAGAATTAAAAGAAATAAAAGATAAAAGAAAAAAAATATAAAAATATAAAGAAATAAAAGAATAAAACGTATAAAATTTAAAAATAATAATAAAGACTTGACAAAAGAAAATAGTGGCGCGGGTACATTATTGAGTTTCTGATTGGTAGAAAATTCATCCAACATCCAAACAAATTTGTACGACAGATCGGATGATGGATGAGGCGAATGTGATAAAAAATAATCATATTATTTGTATAATTTGAAATAATATTTGATACTATAATAGAAATTCACAAATCAAAGTTTTTTGGAATTGAAAGATGTTCAACTAAATTCCTCAAATCAAATTAACTATTTGAACGTGAGATGACAGAAATTGACGTCTAAAATAATGTACTATTAATCTTTGTATTGTGTTACCCGTGTTACCTTTACATAGCGCGGCTTAGCTACTGTACATCACGCTTTTTTGTATACCGTTGCGAAGCAACGGGCTAACGGCTAGTTATAAAACAATAATGTTCATTATAAAGGAATGTATAAGTTATAGTACCAAAGTAGGAAAAAGAAAAAAATAATAAGATGTAACGGATAACGGATAGCAGTTTTATTGGTTGTAATTAAGATGTTTAGAATCTGTATATTTTTACGCTTGTGTTAAGATCTCTACTATATCATCACATGATTGACAATTACCAGGCGATAGACATGACACTAACGGAACTAAGCCATGATCTTCAATTTTATTATCTAGTGACTCCGGCTCATTATTAAGTATCAAATTTCTTTGTTTTTTTATGCATATTATTCATTTACTTAATTTCCTTAGCAATTCTTTATTAATAATTTGTTAAATCATAGATCAAAATAAATGAGAGTACGTCTATCCAATGGAGGGGTAATAAGTTACATATGTAGAACGGTTGTGATTACATAAACTTTAAAATAGTATTTTAAACTTATTATACACATATCTTTTTGTAGAAGGATATTCTTTTCAATGGTATAGATGAGTTGAGACGTATTGGAAATCTTCGTGATCCATTCGTAAGAATGGCTGAAATTCTTCCTCAATTAAGTGCTCATCAATTTTGTCATTATTGACATAACTATCTCGATCTTGAATGTGAGTAATTTATAGATAATTTTGATTAAACCTTTTTTTTAATCAAATAATTAAAAATTTCTTTTCTTATTATATCATCATACATTAGATGAGGAGGAAAAACAATTGAATTTCGTTCAATAGATCGAAACAATCGAATGGAATGATTTACGTCAATATTTAAAAAATCAATTTGGTTTTTTACGATCTGAGAATATGCTAAGAAAATATTGGTATTCAAAACAGACGTAAGCGAATCAAATTTTTTAATCAAATTCAAATATAATTAATATCATTAATTACATAATTGGAAATTTTCGATTCTAAATATCGTAAAGTTCTTTTAAAAATAATGGGTTTTCAATATTCGTATATTATCTAGAATTTTAATTTTAAAAAATAAAATTTTTGAAGGTTAATAACCTATTTAATAATTATACATATTTACTATATATATTATATCGAGATCACGTATAATTCTAATGTAATTCTTAATAAACGCATGTTAATAACGATAATCATAATGAAGATCCAATATAAATAACAAATTTAAAAGGTGTTAATAACGATAATCTGAATTTTCTTTCTAATACGTTGATAAATGTCAATATTTACTTGAAGCCCATTTAATTTTTTAATTTTGTGGCTGTGGGTTAATGATTTTGTTTTATTGTACAGCAATTTTTGGCTTGTGTGGTATTTTAATGTTATTCATACGTGGCAAAATTTCGGGTGTCCACACAAAAGAATTTATTATTTTAATATAAATAGATTGAGAATTTGCTGTTGTAAATGTATCCTTTTCTTTCTTTCTCTCCTTTTTTCCATTTATTTTCATGAAATACATATATTTTCATGGAAGACATATTTTATTATAATCAAAATCTAGAAGATATATTTTCCTGAGGGTAGACGAACCGATGGATTTTTTATTCATAACACATTAAAATTTATCACGCATTGGAAGCGAAGATTTATTATTATGGTTCCTAATGTAACGAATGAATATATCATTCGACAATGCATACATGGGAGATCATGTCACGGTATTACATCATGTGCCAAGATTATCACATGATTTGCAGATACCTAACGACGTTCCGGAGCATGTCAAGAACTCAAGATATACAGCCCAACAAGCTTTAAATTTTTCGAGCTCGTTTACCTACGAAATTAAATTTTCGATATCGTTCTTTTTATTTTACAAACACTTTCTAATATTCTTAAAGAAATATTAGACTACTTATTTGTAAAACATTTTAATTCAAAATTTTATAAATATTGTTTACAAACTGGTTGAAAGTCTTATTGAATTCAACACTGCTCCTTTATGAATGTCTTAAAATCTTAATTGTTTATATAGTTTTAATTTTATTAGTTTCATAATTTATATCTTAAGGAAGTAAAAGAAATCAAACAATCATAGTCGATTAAGATAGATTCATGCGATGCATCAAGATTTGATCCTTTTTATCTTAATGGATTAGTTACGGCTAGCTCTTCCAAGAAAAAAAGGTCGCGTCTGAAAATGTACTTTATGGATTCTTTCATTAAGAACTTTTCAGCATTAGATTATACATTCTCACAGAAATATATAGGACAAATAATAGTAACAATGAATTAACAAGTATTTCATGAGCAAGGACATTTGATAAGAAAGCATTTATAAAATTTATAAAATTCATTATAAGGAGATGAATCACATTTTTAATATTTTTCATAATTGGCTTAATTCTGATATGGAAAAAATTATAAAAACAACAAACTAAAATCAGGATTATAACCAAATTAGATTTGAGTTGGACTACAAAAGCCACAATAATTAAAAGAATATCCAATTTAAATTGAAAGAATTACAATAACAGCAAACTAAAATCAATATTTGTCAACTATAATATTATTATTATTGATTTCAAACTACTATATTAAGCCTCAGATGATAAAAATGACATTAGATGCTGAAAAACAAAATCCAGGTCAAGGATTATAGATAGAAATTTTTGACTCAAGTAATGATAATTACTTTTCATTATATTGTGATTAAATGGTTCTTTGGATAAATTTTTGAAAAGAAATTCCTAATCATGGATTAAACTTAAAAATTTGACAACAAACAATATAGAAAAATTTATTGAATTAATAATATATTAGAATTTAGAAAATAAAGAAAGTACTAAAAAATACTAGTACTATTTAATTAAAAAAAATGTCTTACACTCATTTTAAAAGAAAGTAGAAAGAAATTCACTTAGTTTATAGCTCTTGAAAAAAAATGAAAATTTCGTCAAAAATACTATACTACTTATTAAAGTTTAAGATTAATGTTATCTTTAAATATATAATATATATAGTTATATACAGTGTGTTGAAAAAAAAACTGGAAAACTGTTCACGTGATAAAATGCATGTTATACGCCCAAAATAAATTCAATTTACATTATGTAAATTGTATAATAAACCTGAGACCCAAGGCTACATTTTGATATCTTTTGAAGTTATAAACACTTCATTATCCTTTGAAAAAATCAGCAATAATTATTTATTTCAAATTAAAAAATATAACAGAAAATTAAATTACATTTATAAAACATTGGTGGATTAGATTTAATTTAAAATACTCAAATATTATTAAGAATAATGCCAAAAAATAAATATCAAAAAATTTGCAGTTACGGTCTTGGTAAAATGGATACCCTGTTATTGTCGATATCCTGCCTTTCATTTGTGAGTGTAAAGATCTGGAAGATGATTCTTCCCAGGTAATACTTGGAAATCTTATAATTGAACTGGGGTTTATTTCGAGTCCAACCATTATTAGATGTGGGGCTATATCGGTCACAAAGATCTTCATTGATTGGTAAAAATAGCTAACTACATGGCCCAATCATTCGGTCCTGTGACCAATATAGCTCCTCCATCAATAACTATTATTTATTTGTTGTTATTTACAGATTAAAGAATATTATGAACACAATAAACTTGAGATGGTTCTTTAATTCGACGAATACGCAGAGCATTTCACATAAGAGGGAACCACGGAGCTGATTTCCAGGAGGGGATTAAAATTGGTAATGATGCTTTTTAGCGTATTGTCTTCGCTAAAATTAGAAACCAGGGTGGATGTGCCCACAGTTCCATCTTGTGACAAGGCTGTACTGCGCGTTTATAGCCGTTGCATATGGGTCCAAATATTTCGGAAGTTGAGTATTCAGACGGTTCGTGAAAAGGTCTCTCCACAGCAGATTTGAAATTGAAAAATGACCGGATTCAGTTTCCAATTGTTCTGATCTACCCTTGTTTGAGACACTTGGTCGTCTGAGATGTTCAATATCTCTGCAACATGTTCCGCCCGTAGTTGTGTTTTCCTTTTCAGACATCATTTATCTACTAAATAATTACAGTAACATTAATAAATTAATAAATATTATTTAAAACTATTAAAAAAATAAATGGAGTCCTTTCAATATTCTTATGATTTAAGTATTACCTTAAATTAGATGTAAAAAGTTCTTGTTGCATAATTATCCATCGTGGCGAGTATTTAGTTTGGAAAACTAGATTTAACTGATACCATGCCCAAATGCTAAGGTGAGCGCCAGTCATAACACGACTTAATACTTGTTCGTTTAAACAAAGCGATTCCAGAGCGCTATCGTCTGTTTTGGCTCTGGTTCGGGTACATCAGGAATCGGAGCAGTCAAAGGCTGTGATGGTTGTTTTTCTTGACGTACATAACTTTCTTGGTTGTACTTATTGGACGACTTTAGAATTGATTTTAAGGGTTTAATAGCCTCTTTGTAACCTTACTTTCTTTTTTGACATTGACGGTTTGCTAGCAAAACGCATGCGGCGCCCTCGTCCTTTCCTGTTTTGCATCCACTTTCGCCCGGGCTTACGCGGTCTGGACTTACGGAGCCATTATTATTTCTTCGCTAAATTCATTAACTGGCACATCATTAGCGTTGAACATGTGGAAAAATGTTATTATTTGGTATACTCACTATTTAGATAAAGCTAAACATCAATAAATTAATTTATTTTACTTGCCAACGGATTGCTTCATACTCTCGTCCAACTAAATAATAGGTTTCGCAATGAGATTTGTGACGGTGTACAGAATTTATAGAAGTTAGATAAAAAAAAGTCCCATTTCTGGCAATGGTTTCTGACTAAAGGTGTTCTGACATTATTCAGAGAGAACATCTAGTAACAGACTTTTATTATATTATTTATTTTTAAAATGTAGAATGACGGGAGCCATACAACAAGTTTGTGGGATGAGTCCTTACAAAAGGAAACTACTACCGCTAAACACTGTAGTTACTATCTGTTATGTAATAATCGCGTCTGACATTCTGTGCGGACCAATCAGAAATGACGCGTGCGGACAAATGAACTTCGCCACGTGATCCAATATGTCATTAAGGTTCATAAACATCTATAGTCCGGGGCGAAGCGAAGGACAATAAACCGGCTAACATATTTTGTGAACGATTATATAAAATTAAACTTAAAATTAAACTTAAAATTAAACGATTTGTTCGATTACATCCAGTGATTCCTGTTTTTTTTTCACGTAATATTTCTTGATGAGTTCTAATAGTTTCAGCTGTGATTTCATAATTTCATTTATTTCTTTAATTTCCTTTTCGACTGATCAATTTCTCTTTTTTTACTTTCCAATAGGTATCTTTCTTTAATCTTTCTGGTTGTGCCATCTTTTTTAATTTTAAAACTTATTTATGTAAAAAAGTAGGCTTTGGTGGCGTGGAGACCCTTCGAGTACCTCAAATGATTCTCTATAATGTCACTTAATTGGAATTAAAGGTTCCATCTTCCATCACAGATATTGAGGTTTTTTTATCAACTTTGTAATAGTATTCATAATGTATCCATTAGTTACTTCAATTTCAGTCATAATTCCAAATTGATTCATTAGTCCTCTTATGTTTGCATTGTACTATCGTCTTAACTTTCGTACATCATCCAAAGATTCTTCATATCCATCAACATATAATCTTTGATCAAAATTTTCTATATTTAAATTATTTAAATTAATTTGCGGGGTATACTCTATAACAGTTTTTCCGTAAAATCTGGGAATTTACTAGCACGAAGTACAGGTGGAATTTCTGGTGGCGTTCCCGTTTTAGAAATCTGTGGCATCAGAATGTAATTATACAAGACGTTTACATTGCCTATGTAATGCACCAACTTCGAAAAAATCTGCTTTTGCTAATGAGCGTTCTTGATCATACCAAAGTTGTCGGAAAAGATATAATTTACGAAAAATGTTTTGATATCTTTCATCGTTACATTTCCAACCATTCTTGATTTTTGAGCCTCATAATTCATAGTACACTAAATTAAATTTTTTTTTTTTTTTTCCTAAAAAAAAAATTGTCAATAACTTAAACAACTTAAAACTTTAAAGTTTTAAACAATGAGAAATAAAGATACATACGTGAAATCATCACCATCTAAATAACAATAAATTTGATTCTCCTGTAAAATTTCGGTAACATCCAAGACGCCTAATAAGAATGCCCCTTTATCAACGCGAATTTTTGACTTTTCTTAATGTCTCCTAACATCAAATAATGAAATAAAATTCATCAAATAATGATCATTATTTCTGCTTTAACAAGATCAACAAGTTTTTTTCTAAAAAAAAAAAATTGTCAATAACTTAAACAACTTAAATACTTAAAATTTTAAACAATGAGAAATAAAGATACACACGTGAAATCATCACCATCTAAATCGCTACCGCTAACAATAAATTTGATTCTCTCGTAAAATTTTGGCAACATCCAAGACGCTTAATAAGAATGCCTCTTTATCAACGCGAATTTTTGCCTTTTTCTTAAATGTCTCCTCCTAACATCATGATACGAAATAATGAAATAAAATTCATTAAATAACGATAATTACTTCTTAAAAATCCCGCTTTAACAAGACCAGCAAGTGAGATTGAAATTCCATATTCATCAACATTCCTTTGTAAAAAATCCAACGCCGTATGTTCACTTTCAAGCATTTTATCCTTTCAAGCATTTATTCAATTCCCTAACTCGTAAATCTTTTAATTCAATAAATACTTCATCGGGAATTCCTAATGCGGACAATAATTTAATCGCCTGACGATTGAGATATGGTGAGATGAATGTAGATCCTCTGATAACTTCCAACACAAATTGGCTGACATAAAACACCCTTAATCCAATTCATAAGCAATCTTCTTGCTAATGAGAAAGAGATATTCCCTACAAAGTGAAACCATTTCTAACTATATCAGGAATTTCTATGATGTCATCAATAGGTAGCTTTTGAATAGCACGAGTACTTGAAAACACTGGCCCATTCAGGCACATTTTGCTATGTACACTTTTATTTGTTGAAAAATTCACCATCCAATCTCTAACCTTAATCAGCAGTTGAATTGCCAGTTGGTGAAAAAACCAACAACTATGATCTCTTAATTGACTAGCAGAGAAAGTCAAGAATTCGTAGTGCCTATCATCAATAGTGATACCATCACGTAATGTACAATAAACTCTGTCATATAATATGGTTTATTATCCATTTATATTTTGAATTCTCCAATATCAATATCATCCTTTACTCGAATTTTATAACAATGCTTAATGAAAGTAATAGGAAAGTTACTAATGTCGTTATTTGAAAGGTCCATGTTTTCAATTTCAATATTACTCATTAAAATCATCTCTTTTTCAAAAAAAAACAAATAAATGAGTTTTTCAACTCAACTGATATATAAGACATGGCGGCAATTCTGAACGTAAATATGTTAAAGGCTCATAGATCTTTTTCTTCCTTGAATAAAAAATACCTTCCAAAATATCAAGAGAGACTCCAGTATGTTGTTGAGATAATAGAGAAAGGAATTCTTCACAAAGGTTATACTCTTTAAGGTAATTAAAAGAAATATTACATTCGACCATTTCAAAGTTTTAACATTGAACGGTTCACAAAATGTTTACGTAAATCCATGGAAAATTACTAATGCTTGAAGTTCTAGGAGCAAAAATCAACTGTTTGGAGAGGATTTTCTCGCGCTTTTATCCATTTTTTAAAGAAGTGGGAAAAGTTTTTTTTTTGCAGGGATATTGAAGATCCCGATTTATAATCACAAATGTTAGAAATTATATTTCAAACAAGAATTCAGGGAGCTTGGTATGGTTTTAAAAGATCTTATAGAAAGTTATTGATCTCTCTTTTATAAATAGGCTTCGTTAAAATAAATAAATCTAGCTTTTTCTAAATAAAATGAATAAACAAATGATGTTTTTTCTATTTATAATGAGTAAATTAAGTATAGAGATGGTTTATTATAAGTTTATATAGAGTAAATTTATTGATCGGCTGACAGCTGATTTTTTTAATTTAGTTGATCGGCTAAACTTAAAATTTTATCGCAAAAGATATTTTTTAAAAAAAATTTTTTTTTGCAAAAATAATCTTATCTAATGAAATTTTATTTGCAAATATTAAAATTTAAGTCACACATTTATGATTTTAAAGAAAAAAATCACTGTATTTTTAATGAAGTGATACAATAAATAAAAAGATAAGTAAATTACAATGATCAAGGAGAAAGATGCTAATAAAAAAATGAAATAACAATGGAGTAATGGAAAGTAATAGAAGTTGAAAGAGAGTAATGATAGGAAACAAAAAGGAGAAATAGGACATGATGGGAGATGAAGAGAAATGATGGGAGATGAAAAGGATTGATGGGAAGATGAAGAGGAGTAATGGGAGACAAAAAAGATGAAAAGGAGCGATGAGAAGATGAAGAGGAGTTATGGAAAGATGAAGAGGAGTGATGGGAGACGAAAAGGAATGATGGGAGATTAATCAACAATAATATTGATTAGAAAATTAGATAAGGTTCACAAACGTTTTATAGGCGAAAACATATTCTTGCATCCTTGTGAAAAGCTTTAAAAGTAGGTGGAAGTTGACTAACAAGGGAATGCCAGAAATTTGAGAATTTTACTGAAGAAAAATTTCAAAGTTTTTCAGCTGATTGTCAGCAAGAGTCTGATTGGCTAAAAATTAATACTAAGGTAAATAAAAATATAAACTAAGTTATAAATATTATCTTTAAATTTATTAAATAATATTCTGGCTATTCCAGAAAAAGCCAACTATGATTTAAGTCTTATTATTCAAATTATCTTCTTCTTGATTAGAGTATAACGGTATATCAATCACCAACATGTGACAAATTCATTAGAAAGCCAACTCTGACATTGAACTTGTTTATGAAAGATTAATTATGAGTTAGAGTGGGATGATCTGCCAATACAGAGATATTCACTTGAAATTAATTGGAAGTTCATAACCAATCAAAATTTTTCCAACCTTTCCAAAATTTGTCAAAATATCCTTAAATTAGAGATGTTATTGTGGTAAAGATAAAGATAAAAAGTCCTTAATATGGCTTTTCTAATATAGACAGTCTGTTCTATAAACTAGCCACCCAAAAGTTTTTCTCATCTTTCTACGAACTATGTGTGTCTTTTTATTTTTTATTTGATTAATTTTATTGTAGTTTTTGTTTCTGGATTTTAATAATGTGAAAGATACCTGCACATTATTAAGTAATGTGATCAGAGAAAAAGGTCTAATATTAAAAAATTCAAAATTGAAGAAAGACCGCCTTAAAAAAGAGAATAATACCAAATTCGCAGAATTACGTCAGTTAAGTAAAATGTAAACAATAAGGATTGGTAAAAAACAAAAAAAAAAATAGAACTAAATAGCAGATCCGACCAAGAACTTGATGAATTGGCTAGCCTAAATGGTACATATGAGAGAATTTAGTCAAACCTTCTTCTATATGCATTTTTTTTTATTCTATTTTTTTTTATTTGTTTGTTTATTTATTTTTTATTTACTTATTTTCAAATTCCAAATTTTTTTTTATTCACTTAAAATTACCTTATTCTCTAAAATCACAGAATATTTTTTGCAATTTAACCAACACTTACTAATATAATTAGGACTGAATATGAAATGAAATTAAGAAAAAGCAAAAATGATGACAAAAAGATCTAAGTTTTTTTTAAAAACTTGAAGTTCATAATTGGAATTTAAAAGATACATAAAGATTTAAAATAATGGATCATGTACATCCAGTTGATCTGAGAATTGTTAAATAAATAAATGATCTGGAAATTTTTTTTAAAAATTCTTATTAAAGATTGTTCTTTGAGAAATCATCTGTAAATGAAAAATAAGTGGTTCAATAAAAATAATTTGAATTTTCATAAAACTGAAATTATAATTAATAAATGCATAAGATCATTTAAAGTAATTTACTAATTCTATATCAAATTTTCTTTTATCATTACTATTTATTACTATTTACTTATATTTTATATGGAATGATTAGACATCTATAATTATAATAGATATTGATTAATCAATTGCAATGGAATCAGCTAATAGTATAGTAAAAGTAAAGGGATATTATAAGTTAATTGAATTTTATTTTAGATAGGTATTAATTTCCAATGCTGAATTGATTGTATGGATTTATTAAAAAGAAAGTAAATTATTTTAGAAAAATTTTCAAATTTTTGCTCAAGAAAAAACAATTTTAAAAATTCTTTTTTTTTTTATTTTTAGTTATGAATCTATATTGAAATGTCATGTTAACATAATTCATAAATTAGAGATTTCTAATAATATTAAATATTTATTTTGGAATAATTTCCAAGAGTTTCATAGGAATAAAAAGAAGTTCATAATGGGTTATAACTTATAAATCACTTATATTTAGCAACAGTTAAAATAAAGTTATAAATTTTTGGGATATTTGAAGGAAGTAATTTTGGTTAAAACTTTTTGATATATTATGAAAAAATTTTTTAAACTTAAAATTCTTAAGTTTTTTTACTAGTTATGGGAATATTGTTAGAAAGAATTATTTATACTGATAAATAAGGCCAAAGAAATAAAATTATTTGTTTCTCATGAAAAAAAATTGCTAAATTTGATCTGGCTACTCAGAAAAAAAATTATTTTTCAAAAAAAATTTAATCGATTCCTAGAAGATGATTGGTTGATTTAATAAATTTTTTGCCTAGGTCACCAGATGGAAAAAAAAATTTATTTTTTTATGATTATAATTGATCAAAACTAAAATTACTTGACTAAATAAAATAAATTTTTTTATTTTTTTATAACATTTACATGATTCGTCCGGTCATGAAAAATGAATAATTTTATTTATTTGGCCTAATAATAAATTAATTTTATTTGTAAAAATTACCACTGTCACATATATTATTAATAATCTATATTTGAGCATATAAAATTCGCACAAATTTTTGTATATGAAACTTTGTATATATTTCTGTCTATTATATATATAGATATTTATTTGATAAAGCATTTAATTATTAATGCAAAATACTATACAGTCAACCCTTGTTATAACGAACCCTAGGTTCCAGACCTCAACTTCGCTATAGGGCTATAGTGAAGATTTTAAGAGATTTGATTGGTTAATTCGTTATAGCAAGGGGAAATTTATTATAGTTGTCTGAAAAATTCACTATATCAAGGGTTCGCTATATCAAGGTTTGACTGTAATAATGATGCTTTATTTACAATTTTTAAACTTTTTTTTTTTTAAAAAAAAATCAATTAGAACTAATTAATTCTGCATATAAAATTTCAAATAATACTAATACAACTATTTTAAATATGGTGCCGGAAGTCTATACTCGACAATAAAAATGTAACACTTAAAAATCTTTCAACTCCTTAAAAAAAATACAATTTAAAAAAAATAAACTGGTAATTTTATTCTTTGAGGTAAGCTCTATCAAATTACCGGTCACATTTTTAAAAGAAGATCTACATAAAAAGTTATAAGCATTTGAAATTGCATGATTTTCATATGATCAGCCCAAATTTGAAACAAAATATGTTGGCCAGAACTTACGATAATTTGGGCCGATTCCATGCATTGTGATAATGCCAGCCTGAATTATCATAATATGAATCAAATGTAATTTTTTTAAAAAAAAAATTTTTTTATCAATATATAACTTTTATGAAATGGTAGTTGCAATTTACTACTGAAATCTACTTTTTCTTATATTTTATCTTGTTTGTAATAAATAAATTTTCAAAAACCGCATTTTATTAGAAATTCTGGTTTTTTATTGGCTGAATTCCGGATCACATGATATAGAATCGGCTCAGAAAATTGAAACAAAATCACGTGATTGTCGAGTATAGACTTCCAGCACCATACCAAAGTAAAAATACATTTTATGACATACTCTATTAATATTGAAGCTAGAAATGTGATTTTACTATCATTATTAGAATCCTCTTATTAAGATGAATTCAATGATATAAATTTTATTAAAATCAAATTACTAGTTATATTAAAAATAGGGGGTGTGTAGGATAACAAAATTTTGCCCTGTAATATGCAACTTTTGAAAAATTTTAATATAAACTTTAGCAAACTCAAATGTGAGTTGTATTAGTATTGTTTAAGATCCTCTTACTTCTCTGTATATCTGCCAATCTTAATGCCTTAAAGAACTGCTATTACAAAACTATTTGGCAAATATTAACAATAAAATATTGTGAATAGATCAAATAATGGGCAATAGATATATTATTAAGAATTCAGAATAATAGAATAAGTAGTGATATATTAATGTAATTAAATTTAAAATAAAATTATAATAAGTATTTTAGTTAAGTTTGATTCTCAATAATTGGGATTTGCACATAATATGTAAAATCCTAAGGTGGAATAAGACCACTGGTTCAATTACAGATAAATTCCATGTTTAACAAGGCAAAAAGATGTGTGATATTAGCAAAAATATTTCATTTATCGTAACTTCACTATCATCTTCAAGGTTGATGATTGTAATGAACTAATTATATTATCAAGAAAGGTAATTATTTATTTTATTTTATTTTTTTTTAAAAAAAAATAAAATATTCCATAAAATCTGATTATAATTCATTCAAATATCTATTAGTAGAGAAAGAAGTAAATATATTCATTAAAAAAGACATTCTATGAACTGCTCAAAGTCAATAAACATAGAGAATTCTATAACAGATAACTCACAAGGACTTTTGAAGCCCAGTAAAATTTAATAGTAATCTGTTATTTGTTTTTTAAATAAAATTATTATTAATTAGGAATCAAATAATTTTACTGAATATTTGTTGATTATCTCAATTTCGCATTATGAAAAATTATAAAAATTACCATTTTAGTCAAATTCTAAAATTATTAGAGCTTTAATATGTAAATCAGCCTCACTTTTTAATTTAACCATTAATAAAACGTGGAAGGATCATCAAAGTACTTTCTACTTCACAGACTGCACGTACTTTTTGGCAACGTTCTGTTTAGTTTCCAGAACTTGATATGGCTATGCAGATTTGAACTTAGCTAGTGGAGTCCTTTAACTGATGGAATGTTACAATAAAAAGGGTTAGAACTTGCCAAAGGTTAAATATTGAAAGCCAATTAAAGTTGTGCTAATGGCTGGGTGTATAGATTTAAAATACGTAATAGTCTTCAAAAAATTCGTTTCAGGGAAAGCTAAAAGTTTTTCAGAGGAACGTATACGTATATATATATATTTTATGTGCACTTTTAACTAAATATGAAGAGACAGGCCTTTTTTTGAATGGAACCAAATTAAACACTTAGTACTGCTGAACGTAAAAAGGTAAGAATATTTTAATTTTATATTATAAAATATAATAAAAAAATTAATTTATTATTATTTATTATTTAATTATAATTCAGCAAATTGAGAGCGAACAATCCAAATGGATTAATAATGTGTTAAACAGAAATCGTAAATCCACTCCCATTGACCGCCTACTAAAGCACACCCCACTGGGGAACAGAGTTGTTGATTTCACCAGACGACATATCGGAACACGCAACATCTACATACTCGCACCAGTTTAGGAAAAGAGATATTAGTTTCTCATCTATTCATGATATGTCACCTTTTTGGCAAAAAATTTATGAACCAATGACTCAGAATGAACAGGCCTTCAATGAAGTGCTCAACGATATTGATGACAAGGAATGGGATACAATTTTGAATAGTGTAAACGAAAAATCAGCCGCAGGAGTTACTGGAATTAACTATACCATGATTAAGAAATTGCCCACATAGCTTCAAAGGTTAATTAGAGATGCTTTTAATCTGGTGCTGATAACAGGTCATATACCTTCCAAATGGAAATCATCAACTATTATCCCGATTCTTAAACCAGAAAAATTTAACTATAATATGGATAATTTTGACAAAAGCGTCTAGGAAAAATCTTTACAGAACATAACAGTATCCTATACCAACAAAATTATTGTGGGCTTCCGGGCGACTCCACATCCACTCCGATACAGATTATTAACAATTTTTAATTGAAGACGCGAAAACTAATAATAAGCAGCTTTGGATTATGTTTCAAGACATATCCGACAGGTCTGAAGATAGCACTCCAACGTCTGAGTTTACCAAACCGGTTAATAGACTTAGTCATTAGGATATTTACTAATAGAAATGCTCAGATTCTCACGGCCTTTGGACCCACACCGTCTTTCATAGCAGGCGATAGAGTAGATCAAGGGGATAGTCTATCTCCATTAATTTGGCGGTTCTATTACGATCCCCTGATTAAAGCATTAACCACAAGAGGCACGCCAAAACCAAAGCCATGATGAGGTAGCGCAAGGAGCTGCATTTATCGAAATCACAACTTCAACGAGGCGGAAATATATGCAATTCTACTAGCTCTGCTCACCTGTTCAAATGGTTCGAAAATTCACATATATACGGATAGCGCAGCTGCGATACATGAAATTTTAAATGCCAAATTGAAGACCGTTTTAGATAGAAATAATTTTTTATTATTGTATAGAATTTTTAGAGTAGTTAGGGAGAATAATTTAGAACTAGAACTTCATAAAGTAAAAGGACACAGTGGGGATGAGTGGAATGACAAAGTAGATGTATTAGCTAAGCAGGCCGATTCTAGCCCATCAGTCAACCAGAAACAAATGCATCACTTTTTGCACCAAATTATTAACAAATAGGCACCTGAGCTTGCTAATATTGAACTTGTTTACCTTCCACCAAATACAACAACTCATCTTCAACCTATGGATGCGGGTATTATTCATAGTTTTAAAGTCAAGTACAAGCAGAAGTTTTGTAAATATTTAATTCATCAATTTGATTCATGAATGGATTATGTAAAGTAAGTTATAAAACTATTTTATTTTTTTTATTTTCTATTAATAAAATATTAATTAATCTTAATTATTATATTTTTTATTTACCGATACAGATTCTGCACTTGACACAGAGGATCAGTGGCAATTCCAGTTCACGAATCTGATATATTTCAAATGCTTCCTTTCCTCTATAATTCAGAATCACGTTTAAAACTTTATAATGATCGAACGAAAGGGGACGAGTCTGTTGAGCAAGTTAGCAATGTTAAATCAAACAAAGATATTGATACACTTAGAAACAATGGGATTACTTAGATCCTTTGCCCCAAAATAATATCATATTACCATTGAATAAATTTCTAAGAATGGCAACACTTGATTATATGAAATTTTTCATTCGTATCACGCCATTTTGGATTATAGATATGGCAAATCTTTTAATCAAAGTAAAAGTTAAGGATTATAAGCACAAAATACAAATTTTGGAAGGAGAAATTTATAAATTAATTCTTAGTAAATGTATAAATGTTAAACATTTTTCTTGGGAAACCGAAAAAAACTTTTGTGAATATCCAAACGCAAGATCTTTTTGTAAAGATAAAGATAAGAAGTCCTTAATTAACTTTATTAAAAATCAAAACAATCTGCAGTCTTTGTTTCTGGATTTTAATAATGTGAAAGATACCTGAAAATTATTAAGTAATGTGATCAGAGAAAAAGGTCCAACATTAAAAAATATTATTTTACAACCAACACTCAGATGTGTTTCGCCTATATTTATTCAGTCTTTAGAGAAAATATTAGAAATAACTCTTAATAATAAATTAAATAGATATATAGACTGGCAAGAATGGGAAAAGTGTTTGAATATTAAAAAATTTCACACCTTGGAAAATCTGGTGGAAAATATTAGAGATTGATTCACGTCAATCACAGATTATACAACTGAAAATAAAAATTTAATTATAACGATATCAAAAAACTGCCATCTATTAACGAGGTTAATCATAGATGTTGACCATAAAAACTTAAGTGAATTAAGCATGATGTTCTCAAATTGTAAACAAACACTGGAGATGAATTATTGAGCATTATAAAATATAAATTTTCTTTCAAAAACAAATTTTACGTAATATTATATATATTATTTGGATTTGTCGATTACAATTAATACGTCTATTTTTAAGGAGTAAGAACCCTTTTTATTTGAATTTCTTAGCGAAATTACAAAAGAAAAAAAAAAATTTCAAAAATAACAAATACGCAAATCCATACAAAATATTCATTCTCGTCTTTAAACTACAAAATTTCCTTACCTATATTAAATTAAATTCAAAAAATTCAAAAATATTAGAACACGAATCAACAATATTTTTTATGGAGACAAATTATTTATGTAAATTATATAAATGAAAATTATATTAAAATTAATCTGAATTCATTAAAAATAAATTCGAAGAAAACCCATAATCATTCTCACCTATCGCTTTTACATTAGAAGTATCATTCTAATCCTTCATAGATATCAACAAAATGTGTCTAAAATAGTTAATTGCAAAAAAAGGAATTTATGAATTGTAAGAAGTCTTTTAAATAAAAATCGCTAAAGTAAAATTTTTGAAATAATAAAATTATGTAAAAAAAAAAAATAGAAAGAAAAATGATTAGTCAGATAAAAAAACTCGAAAATTCTGTTTCGAATGTGAATAAACTTAAATTATGGCTTCGCTATGCGGTTCTGAATAAATAAATAAATAATTATAGTGTATGAAATCTATTTGCGGAATTTGCGGATCGCAACCTACTTTTTAATTTCCGCAAATTATACATAACTAAGTAATTAGGTGTGAAAATTGCATGTGACTTTTTGTTGCGCGTAAAAATAAAATAAAATAAAATTTCATACTTGTGATACAAGTATATCAACGTACTGTAAATAATACTATAGTTATTTGATTATTGTGAAACGGTTTCTCCTGCAAAATATGAACGGGTCAATAATAAAGATCTAATTTCATATAATACTGTAATACTGAAAATAAGCCATTACAATTCCGGTAAAGATCATAATAATGCAGGAAAAAAAACCCTAATGCGGGCCGAAACTTCCAATTTCCTTTTTGGTTTATAATGAGGATATAGTAAAGAGATTAAATAAATTTGTCCTAGGCGTCTATAAACAATTACGCAAATATGCAAAGGAGAACAATAGGCTTGGTTGAAATGATATCATATGCAATGTATTATGATAATAAAGTTCTGGATCAAAAATTTATTTTTATGTTGTTATTATAAAAATATTATATATTTTTAAATCAAATTACGATGCAAACATATGTGTAACATTACAGGATTATATTGCATAATTTTATAAATTATTTCGCATACACAAAAAAAAAAAAATTGGCATGAGAACTCTTTAAATTTTTTTTTTTAACTAATTCCGAATGATAATTTATTAATAATTTAAAAAAATATGTACATTCGGAAACTCTAATGAATGCATATTGGCGTTATGTCAACCAATATTCTTCTATTATTTCTATTTTAAATATATATATATATATATTATAATTTTTTAAGAAGACTTGCCCAAATGTAGTTTATAAATTAATAATCAAAAACAATCAAAATTTAGGTAAATTATTCTTTCTTTTATCTCAGAAAAAAAAGCTTATCGCGACAAAAATATTTTTTTTAAATATCGTGAAATTTCTTTTATGTTAATATATTATGATTGTCGAATAAATAATAAAAACTTTCACATGGGATACAAATTGATCTACTACATGCATATTAAAAACATGATGTCAGATGAGGAATTCGAGATGTCGATAAGATGATTTAATACTTACATTTTTTTTATATATATTTTCCTTCATCTGATAAAAATGTCATACTATAAATAATAAAAATACATACAAACATATATATATTATTTGTAAATTCAAAGTTTGAACCCATTCCATTGATGTGATATAATCTAAAACGTGTAATCCGTGTGAATTCGTGAATTAAAAATGTTATTTCTGGAAAAAACTTACCTGTGAGGCTGTGACACCTGCAGTTAAAATAACTTGCTCGTCATTAAATTTATAATAGATCGAATAAAAATAATTCAAAAATTTTTTGTTTGAGCGATAAATGATTATATATATATTACACATAATAAATAAATGCAATATAAAATTCAATTGCCACACGAAATTTACAAATAAAATGCCAAGAAATATATCGTATGATTTCTATATATTATTTATTTGGCAAGTATCAAATTCTAAATGATAATTTATTTAAAAATCTTATTGTCCTATAAAAGGTTAGTTGTCGTTTTAAACATGACTTTTATCTAGAGTCGCATCTTAGATTGTTTGGATGTATTACAACATTTATAGTATTCTTAGAACTTTTTTAACCATTATTACTTGCATATTGAATAACCCTGAAGGTTTGTGATTATCAATAAAATTGTTAACAATACTAATACAACTCACATATAAGGTTGAGTTTGATATTAAAATTTTTCAAAAGTTGTGTATTATAGAGGTATTTTCAAAATTTCATCATCTTACATACTCCCAATGAGAGGATTCTAATGATAGTAAAATCGCATTTCTAATTTTAATATTGATGGAGTTATATCATAAAATGTATTTTTACTTTGGTATAATTTTCCGTTTGATATTCGAATAGAAAAAATTACGAAGATTATTCTACTCTTTTATATTTAATTATATACATTTAATAATATTAAATAATTATTTTTTTGCATTATTTAACTAATTATTCGTCATTTATTTGCTTTTGATATAAATAAATATATATATATATATATATATATTGAAAAACAAACTCCTAATCATAATTGGTCAAATATTGCTTACTGTATCTTACGAAATCTGAAAATCCAAAAAAAAATTATTTATTTCAATACAATCAATACAATAAAATAATATGATTCCAAGTATAGAATAAGAACGTAAAGAATCGTGAATCTACTGTACGAAGCAATAGGTGATTATTAATCAGCCAATTCTTTGTTACATTCATTACAGTATACTTTTTAATCCAGTCATTTGTTTGCATGAATAGAACAATCAAAAATTATTTGTTTTGATCACAGAACATGTAACAATTCAGTGAGAATTTTCTTTATCGTGGTTATTTTAAAAAAACAAACCCCTCAAACCGTAAATCAAAATTATTCGGTGCAAACTTTATATCCAATAATATATGTTTATTTATCAATAATCTCATTCGTAGAAATTTTAACTGTAAACGTTTAATAATTCAATTATTTAATCTTTAGGACCAGTTACATTCATTATAGTATGAACAGAGAATACAATTATCCAATCTTTCGCGCATCTGATCTTCCCCTTTATAGGTCAGGTCATGTAACTGATTGTATCACATTGCTAGCTAATTAATAAAGTATTTCTAATGTCAAAAAACTTATAAATAAAGATCTAAAATTCCATTCTTTCCTTATATCCTAAAATATTATACTGCTTAACATCAAACCCGAATCCCAATTAATTGGAGAAACAAATCCTTCCTCTCCAGTCTTTAACGTGCAGTACAATTAGGCCGGGAGGCAAGAAAAAAACACGTCCATTTCTCCATCCACCACCTCCGCGCCCACTACTGTCATTTTTTTTTTTTTAAATCATGACAATCATGAAAAATTAAGAAGAAATTAAGATATTAATAAGCTTTTTTTGGTCCATGATTCTCGTTTGTTTAATGATTGTAAAAATTCGACATCATAAAATCGTAATTAAATTAAAATTAATATTTGTTATATTTATTTCGTTTTTTTTTCGGTTTAACGTTAGTAACGTTCGATTTAATATTTTTTATTTCGATTATTTTTTTTTCTTCCATTTGTAAGACTATTTAATATAGAAATCGGGAAATTTCGAAATCGTTTATTTTAATTATTATCCTAAAATTCTTAATTAATACAAATAAATTTAATTTTCATAAATCTGTATGTATAAAACTATAAAACTAGTAAAAAATGTGTCAGAAGAAAAAAAAATTCTCTAAAGTCTTATTAACCAAATTGTTTTACAGTACTTCAGGTCTTCAGCCTAAACTCGCGATATAGTAAGACCGTATTTCCTTTTTTCAGTTTTTAACATGGTAAAGTAAAGAGGTTCCAACCTAAACCCAGATCCTGGTCTATAAATTTTCCCAAAAGTTCAACCTCATGCCAATGCAGGTCTCCGTCGGTCGTATATAACCAAGAATTTAATTTTAATTTGGTTAGTATAGTTCCTAATAAATGTATTTTATATTTTTCCCAACGTTTTTATAACACTCCTAAAACTATAAACTTTTTTAATGAAATCACCAATCACAACAATGAGTTAAATATATAAATAAATCATTTGACGTAAATCATTTAAATCAGTATCACCAAGTTATTAGTTTATTTGTATAGGATGTTAACTTATTCGACGCAAATTAAAAAGAAAATTTTCCTTTTTTATGAGGAATTAATAATGGTTTTAATCTGGGAGAAATAAATATGCATAAAGTCAAAGCACACTGATTATGCTTATGTGTTCGGCTAAGTATCTGTAAATTTTGAATTTGTTATTCTGAAAAAAAAAACTTGCTTAAATCATATTATAATAAATAGTATCCTGACTTTTCGCCGCCGAAGTTTATTTCACCGAAACACATTTTGCCGAAGCCATTTCGCCGAAGAGATATTTCATCGAATATATATTTCATCGAATAGACATTTCACCGAATGGACATTTCGCTGAAGGTCTTTTGCCAAAAGTCATTCGCCTCAAATTTCAAATCATATTTTCCAAAATATCCGTCCATAAGTATGATATTTACAAAAATTTTGTTACTAAAAAGATTTATAGTTCGGGTATTAGATTGAAATTTTAATCAATCGCTAACATTTTCGGCGGAATGTCCTATTCGATGAAGTAGACTTTAGTGAAATGGATGATTCGGAGAAAAGGATTCGGCAAATGTTTATTCAGCGAAAATTCCATTCGGCGAAATGTCCCTTCGGCGAAATACCTTTTAATGAAATGGCATCGGCGAAAAGTTCTCCGGCGAAATGGACTTAGGCGAAACGTACCGTAACCACGCATGAATTCTCACAATATGTTACAATTAGGAAATGAATTATTTAACATTACAGAGTAATTTTATAAAGGATCTAACGTCCACAAATGAGATAAAATTTGTTTAATTTGTTTGAAAAATTTCCCAATGTATTATTATACATATATAGACTAATTGACCATGATCACTGGGTACCATTAAAATGAACTAGTTTAAATTAAAAAAGTTTCATTTTTCATCCCCCAAAACGCTTAATTAAATTTAGGTTAAGCTTTTATCGATCTATTACTCTTTTGGAATAAAAGAGTAATGGAAAGAAATATCAAAAATATACATTTCAATAAATATTCAAAGTACGCGTATTCTAAATTTCGAATTTCACTTTAATTGTAATTGAAAATGGGGTGAGTTATGTGGCTAATTATAAACGTAGAATTACAAAATTACAGAATGTTTAGAACCTTGAATGTTTACATGGGCCATCAGAAAAGCCTCTTTTTAACAAGTTTAGGTCAAGATCTTTATTTAAAACAATTAGATCATTTTCAGTCATGTTTCGGAATTACTCACAATTTAAAAAATGATACTTCACCAAAACAAGTTTTGAATGATACAAAAAATATTTACTCAAATAGGTAAATAAAATTCTAATCCAAATGAAAAAATTAATTTAAAAATAATAGTAATTTACGAAGAAAATATATAACAATAAATAATTATCCGATGTTTTAACAGCTGTTTTATGTGCTGTTAAAACAATGGAAAAACTTTATAATAGTACAAATGATGCAAGGTTTCACACGAGTGAATAAATTTCAAACATATCAACAATACTAATTAATTAACAATCAACGGATTTTTATTGAGAGATGTAATTCATAAATCAATTATGAGCGCCTTTTTATCGCATATGATATCATTTTACTAAGAGAGAAGAAAAATGAAAGATTTTTAAAATAAGAATTATTATGTTTTATAAAGAATTTTTTTTTTTGTTTCATATCTGGCAAGTTATTATTAATATTATGGCATGGAAAATATAATGGCACTTGCGCTTAGTTACTTTCGAGAATGAAATGACTTTGAAAATTTCTTTTACAACTTTACCTAAATTTTCCTCGGATGGTAAGCATATTAAATATAAGTTGTTATATGTAAATAATTATTTTTTAGTTAAATTGATCTTTTTTTTTATTTCATTAGTTCCACGAAAGATAAGAAAACCTGTTAGGCATTCAATGTAAATAAATGCATGATTTTCAAAATTAAAAAAATCATACCAAATAAGTCAAAATTGACATATTTCCAAAAAATATGAACGCTCATCTAAATTCTAAATAAATTTAAATATAGTTTAATGTTTTTATTATTTGCTCTTGCAAATGTACTTCAATTTTAAAAAGGGAATTTTTTTTTTAAAGACTCCGTTTTTGATTTTCATGAACATTCTTTATTCGTCGATGTAAAAGTTTCGCTCTTTCGCAGCCTCATCAGCCTCATTGATTCATTTCCGGAATTTCTATTCATATCTCCATATTTAGCAAACACTGTTTTTGATTTTCATGTACAATTTGATGTAAAAGTTTCGCAGCCTCATCAGTCATCAGCCTCATTGATTCATTTCTCCAAGTTGATATTTCCATATTTAATGAATAAAAGACTTTCATTTCTAAAAAGACTCTAACGCGGATAAGCGGACATAAGCCATCTTTCATAAAGAAATTCTAAAATGACTTATCATTTTATCATTGATTGAGGTCGTGCGGTTAATTTATTCGCTATATAAACAGGTTGGGGCCTATCATGGCATTACTGAAAATGAAAGACTATCCACTTTTTTAAATAAATACACGTTATACAAGTTTCTTCTGGTAAGAGAAGGATAAATCATGCTGATTATAACTAATTTTGATTATTAATTAACTTATTTTATTTTTTTGATTACCAGGCTAACACTAAGTATTGACCATAAAGGGAATGGGGAATCATTATCGAATTTTAACATAGGTATGTTAATCATTAATCCTGTTTACCTGTTATGAATAAATCACAAATTTAAGTTAAACCGTTCCATACTAATTTTTTTTTTTTATTAACCAGTTTATCATAACCTAAAGTTATTTTTTCACAGCTGAAAAATCAAATAAAGTGTATTGGGGTTAAATCCGGAGGTAAATCTGGGGGAAAATTGTCGTTTCCCCTGCAACGATGATCCAATTGGCGGATTTACACGAAACACCATGTGATGATATAATAACACTTACCCAGCATAGCGGACATGCTCATATCACCTTGCCGATCATTTGCTGATCACTAATTCCGGATTTTAAAAACTTATTGCAAAATCACAAATATTTTTCAAATAATGTGGCAAAAAAATAATGGAATCTAAGTAAAAACACTAAATTATTATATGATTTTAATTATATAATTATTAGCACAATTTTTAATAATATTATAAATATATTATTTGTTTATGATAATTCACTAATTATTGCCGATCATCAGACAAAAATTAAAGTGCGAAGATGAATATGCGAGTGCGAAACTTAAGAATTTGCACAAATATTCTTTATATTATGTAGAATCTATAAAAAAAATAATGCAGTGATCTGATTCATAATGCAGGTTTTTTATTAGTAACATAATTAGTGAATAATTTCGTAAAATGAATAAATATATGCCAAATAATAATAAAAGCTAAAAAGTTTCTAATGAAATTTAATACACAATAAATTAAAACTAAATTTAAGTTATTTGTGAAATTTAAGCATATATTATTATGTAAATTTTTTTAGCAACGGTATTTATATTATGTGATAATTGAATAAATGATCGGCAAATGATCGACAACAGTATTGTGATAAAATAGGGATGTCCGCTATGCTCACTTACCCTGACTTAATAACAAAGAGATGAGATTTTCATTAATATAAGATTCTAATTCAGTTATTCAGATACTGATATATTTTAATTTATTTGAATAATGTAAAATACTAGTACATTACAATTCAGATAATATATTTTTGAAAGAACAAAAACAGTGGATAGTCTTTACCAAATTTACAATAATTATTCATGTAAAAATTTTTATATAATCATTCCTCAAGAAATATTAGATTAAATACTATGGTAATATAATTAGATTAATTTAATCATTCACACACAAATACATCAATACATCCATAGGAACAATAACTTTATGGATAATAAAAAGGACATGAAATGATAAATAGATGTCACAAAAAAAGACGAATACTGTGATATAAAGAATTATTATTTACAGCAGACTACTTGCCAATCAAGATTGGACTATTTTTTTATTAATTAAAGGTTGAAATCAATAATTTTCTCCTTTATCATTAGGCATCTAAAAACTAATAATCTGATGAATGATCAAAGTTTTATAGAGAAGTAGTGGCTAATCAACATAATATTAATTATCTTACTATTGATCATAATAATAGAATTCAATTATATTACAAAATTTATGACAGGTTCATTTTCCTAAATTAGAATATTTAACAAATTCTATTCCAAAAAAGAAAATTTTGAATTCTGTTTATATAAATGCATGGAATTTTATGGAATCAAAAATAAAATTGTACTGGCAATATACATTTTTATTTATATATTCATATTTATTGGATTTATTAGATTTATTAGAATAAATGATATTAGAATTTTATACATTATATTTATTGAAATTTAGCAGTTTTATTTTCTTTTGTTTATTATATCAATTTAGTAGTTTCTTTTTTTTTTATATCATTTTAGTAGTTTCTTTTTTTTATATCAATTTAGTAATTTCTTTTTCTCTTATATCAATTTAGTAGTTTTTTTTTTCTTATATTAATTTAGTAGTTTCTTTTTCTCTTATATTAATTTAGTAGTTTTTCTTTTATATCAATTTAATGGTTTCTTTTTCTCTTATATCAATTTAGTAGTTTCTTTTTCTTTTATATTAATTTAGTGGTTTCTTTTTCTCTTATATTAATTTAGTAGTTTTTTTTTCTCTTATATCAATTTAGTAGTTTTTTTTCCTCTTATATTAATTTAGTAGGTTTTTTTTCTTCTTATATTAATTTAGTAGTTTTTTTTTTCTCTTATATCAATTTAGTAGTTTCTTTTCTTCTTATATTAATTTAGTAGTTTTTTTTCTTTTATATCAAATTTCAATTTTTTTTTTAATAATAAAAAACTTTTTTGAAAACAAATAATATGATACATATTTATAATAGAAATAATGTATTCACCGCACCCTGCGTTACAAATTTATATATATTTTTATGTTTATCATTTGCCATTTTAAGGGGGATGCGGTGTATAAACTAAAGATCAATATAAATAATTTACAAAAAAGGAAGGATGCTTTGTAACGCAGGGTGCGGTAAATAAATTCACTCTTTATAATATATTAATTTTAAGTAAATATTAAAATTTATTACTTATATAATTAACAATTCATCTATTAAATATTAAACAAATTTCATTAGCAAATTATAAGAAAAATATATATTATATATTTATTTTTGCAAATCATTTATATTACAATTTTCATTAAACTATTCTTTTTCTTTTTTTTTATAGGTTCAGTGTTTTGAAAGGGCTTCCAAAGAATAGAAAAACCCAAAGATTCATAAGTACGAATCTTTATTTTTTTATTTTTTTTTAATATTATGAATTATTACTAATAACTATTCTTTTCTTTTTTTAAAAAATTTGGAGGACTCTTGAGTTTTAAAGAACAAAAAACTAAGATTTATAAGTAAGTACAAATCTTGGTTTTATTTTTTAAAAATTTTTTAATTTATATGAAGTATTTATATATATATTATGTAATTTTATTAAAAAGTTATATAAAAAAAATTTATAAATATAATTTTTAAAAAAATATGCAGTATGTATATATATTTTTGTTTAAAACTGAAACCAGTTTTATCAGTTTATAAATGAAAAATAATTGTTAGTTATAAAGATAGATTAAGAAACCAACATGTAAATAAGAAATAGTTGTAAAATAAAATAGATAAATTAGATTATTTTTAAGATACTTTTAATTTTAAAATATAAATTTAAGATAAAAATTTTACAGTTTTGAACTTTTAGTTTTTTTTGACTCAATAAAATATTAATTATAAATTATAAAAAGTATACTTATTATTTATTTAAGCTATAATCAATATTTATTTTTATGATAAAATATGAAAAAAAAATTTTGAAGTTGTATTAGTATTAATTTGATTTGGTTTATTTTATTATTAATTTGATTTGATTGATTTTTGCTACTAATATTTTATTTTAATAAAAATAATTTGATATAATAATGTTTTGAAAGTTTTACTATTCTTAGGTTTAAATAAATTTCTGAGTTCTAAAGAACAGAAAAACCAAAATTTGTAAGTAAATACAAATCTTAATTTTATTTATCACCTGCAAATGTAATTATTTTGAAAGCAAGTGGAAATCCAAATAATAATAATGATATTGCAAAAGCATGTAATTAATATTTTGTTGATTTAAATATTAATAATGATAAAAGTATTAATGTATGTTGTGATAAAGCAATTTTTAATAAGTAATGTAATATCATTAAAGTAATTAAAAATTTGCCTCTTATTAGACCATTAATATACTAATAAAACATGTGTAGTGTATTAGTTATTTTTTCAAATTATGGAATTTACTATAGGAACAGTTGGTTGTATATTGAATATTTATGCAAAAAAAAATAATTTTTCTTTTAAATAATAATAATAATTTATTATTAGAAGTTTGGTATTATTTTTTTAGTAAATGGAAAAGTTATTGAAAAGAATATAGAGTAGAAATTTGTACTGGAAATTCTTTATTTCAAATTCAATGTTTTGCTGCTTTTGCTTCTTTATTTTCTTTAGCTAGAAAAATGAATTATATGAAATCAACTGTAAATTATCTTGCAATATTAGCCAAATATTCTAAACTTTGTACACTTTTAGAATTTGCTCTTTCAGTTAATATTAATTGTAAAGGGTATTTTTTATGCATTTGATGAGGCACTTGAAACCTTTGGCATTAAATTTATAAAAGAAAATATTACAGGAAATGTTTATAAAAATGAGAATCTTAAAAGACAAATCAATTCAAGTAGAATGAGAAAGAATGGATTTACTTTTCAATGAATTTATAGGTTATATAGCAGCATCTAAAAAAGATTGAGCAGTTGATGGAAGATGTGAATTATTTTGAGCTCTTGTTAATTCTTTATTAGTTGCATTTAAATCATTAAATTCAACAAATCATCCTTTATTTCAAAATTGCATAGAATTAACTGATAGTAGTTATACCAAACTCTTTTCATATTATGATAAAGGAAAAGAAAGACTTAATCAAATTTACAGGCAAGAGGTATTGAGAATTGACCCCATTAATACAAAAGGAAGAAGAGCCAAAGAAGTAGTTATAACTAAAACAAAAGATATAAAAAATGCTGAATGTACGTCTAAAAAATGTCCAACTCAGTCTGAAGCAGGACTATCCACCACCATCACCACTACAACTACAACCACAACCACTACAACCATCACTACTACAAAACCCAAAAAACCATGGCATGTAACAACAGAAGAAGAAAAGTCTATTCTGAAGCCTTATTTTAAAAGTCCAAAACCTAGCAACAAAGAAATTGAAAAGGTGTTAGATTCACTTTTAAAATTATCACCAAATTATTGAACAAAGAAGAAAGTTAAAGCTGCATGGGGATATGCACAAAAAAAAAAATAGTTGATTGAGTTTTTTTTAGTAATAAATATTTTATTTATATCAATGAAAATTTTTATAATATAACAGGTAATTAAATAAATTAAATAAAATAACGTCACTACTACCATAAAGAATCACAAATCTATTATTACTAGTTGCTAGTAAGATCTTTAAGTTTAGCACTATGATATATAGTCAATTTCACATTACAGCTTAGCCCTGATCCATCAATTTTCGCAGTCTGAAAGTAAGGACGAAAAAACAAAACGAAAGTAAGTAGAAAAAATAAAAAGGAAAAAGATGTAAAAAGTTTAAATATGATTTACATTTTAGTTGTAATTCCCACGGAATTTCTGATTTTGACGAAAATGGATGAAGATTTGATATAAAATAACCAGGGTATATTACTTCTGGTGCATGATCATGAACTGCCATTCCTAACTATAACCTAAAATAAAGAGAAAGAATGAAAGTGAGAAAGTAGACAAAAATTAAAATAAATGAATAAATAAAAAACGAAAAAACAAAAGAGAAAAAAAGAATCAAGAAAAGTATGTTTTAAACTCACCATGATCATAACCGCCACTTCAATCAGGACCGGCCCAAAATATGCTGTCCGTCTCGTTAGTTCAAGAATTTTTATCCGTTTTTCCTTCTTCACTCAATCAATTTTTTTTTCATATTCTTTTTGATTCATTAATTCCCAGAAAGTGAATATGTCTTAAATTCACTTTGATCGTGAACCACCATTCTGAACTAAATTGTAGTCTAAAATAAAAAAAAATCAAAATCAAAAAGTAAGTAGACGAATTAAAAATTAAATAAAAAAAATAAAAATAAAAGGTATTGAACTTACCCAGATTATAGCCTAAAAATAAAAAAAAAGAACGAAAAATAAAAGGAGATTTTTTCTTTTATTTCGTTTATTTACTTTAATTTTTTTATTTATCCTTTGTCTTATTCTAGATCACTCCGATCCATGAACTCCCATTTCGAATTGACACAGTAAAAATTAATATAAAAAATCAAAAAAGTTTAACTCAACCAATGGAATGAATAAGTCGGTAGTTTAAATAAATGCTTACTGTTATTCCTTTTCCTTAACTGAAAAACCCAAACTGAGAGTATAATGACAAAAAATAAGAAAAAGAAAATTAGTAATAAATATAGACCGAAAGACCGAAAGTACTATTAAATTTAACAAATATAGTTTAAAAGAGTTATATATACAAGAATATATTGATAATTAATAAGGATAAACGTATACACTTTTTTGAAAAAGCTTCTTTTTATAGTGAAAATTCGATTTTTTGCATTTTACGCAAAAACTGTCCGAGTAACCAATTACAAGCTTAGAAAATCTTTTTCTTCTCGTAAAATTACATATATATCTGTTGCTAAAACCATATTTTCTTTCTTATTCTTAAAAGGATCTAAAAAAAACGCCTTTTTTAAGACGAATTTCTTGTAAATGCAAAAAAAAAAATTGCGAAAAAAGTTTATTTTGTAAAACTAGTAGGTCACATGATGATCTACCAAATTACTTAATCGGTATGGGGCTATGCCCGCTATGGGCGTAGTATATTTAAAATTGACGTTTAATCAGAATTCATAACTCAATTATGGTTACACAAATTTTCGTTAAATATGATTTACATATTACATGCGCGGTTACTCATGTTTATTATTTCATTTTCATTTTAAAACATCGAAAAATATGACATCACTACCTATTATATAAATACGAAAAATATATCACTGCCTACTATATAAATACATCGAAAAATATATCACTGCCTATACCATCGAAAAATATGACATCATGCCTATTATATAAATACAAAAAGACGACGATTTTTTGTAATTCCGGTTTTTTTATTCGCTTTTTTTTTCGAGAAAAAGAGGAGGTAAAAATTGGTAAAAATCCTAAAGATTGTAAAAAAAAGATTATTTTCATCATGATTGTGATTTGATTAATTCATTTTAAATAGTCATACTTTTTTTTTCCTTTACCTTATTATTATTTTGTTTATTGCTTATTTATATTATAATACATGCTTATTTATAATTCCTTATTATGAGGCCTATTTTGACCGAGACTATATTATGGTTGCTTTTATATTTAATTTTTAAACCTTGCGCAGCATCATACAAACGAAGAACAACGCGTTCATTTCAATATATTGGCGTAATAACATGCATGAAAATGATTAAATGATTTCAAATCGCGGAAATATCGCATCATTTCAACATTTTTGTGTAAATCATGGGATAAAACAACAAGAATAACAAATATGAATCATTTAGCTTGTGATCTAAATAATAATGCCTTTATGTTACCCTTCAAAGAAAGATAATGCATGTGTTTTCAAGATTATAAGATACAGAGTAGAGACGGAAGTCAAAGTTTAAAGATTCAGTTAACATAAATAAGTCATATTTAGATATATTGAATTTTATCGCAAATAGAATAAATTATTCAAGGGGCATAATTTAAAGTAATAATAGTCATTAATTAAATTAATTATAAAAATAAATAAATAATATATATGTATAATATATATATACATATACAGTATGTAATATATACATACAACTTTATTTAAAAAACAAAAAAATTAAAGTGGCTAATTATTTTATTGATGTATAACATGTCGATCAGCGATCCCTTGAATTAACGAATTGAACAAAGGTCATGAACCATATGCATATGTTGAAAGTTTTAAACATATGATAAAATTCAAAAAATAAACTTTAATGACCTTGACAAAAAAGTCAATGTATTGTCATTTTTGACGCCAGCAGAGTATTGATTATTATGTAATTATCGCTGCACTATTTATAAATCTTTCTATATTAATTTCGTGTCAAATTGATTTTTTTTTATTTGATTGTTGAAATTTTTTTCTTAATACTTTGTTACGAAATGCATTTCATTTCATTTATATTTCGATAAAATTGATTTCATTGATTAACTTAATTTTCAACTAAATTTTAAATTAAAAAAAAATTAAATTATTTAAATTATTTAAATTCGGATTACATTAAAATTTAAGGTTCATAATATAAAATTATAGTTTCGTTATTTTATTTTGTTCTATAAATGCCATATATGCAATAGATGTTGATTTACCTGCTAAATTAAAAGTTTATTAAGTTGTAGATAAATTTGTAAAATAAATAAATATATTGTAATTTTTGAATATCATCATTTAGAGTTGCGGCACAGTAATTTTCTTAATTTTTTTTTTTTCTCGTTTAAGAAGTTGAAATTTCAAATTTCAAAGGGCGGGATAGAATTTCCTTATATAAACATGTGATTTCAATAATAAAGATATCTGATATTCTAAATTATATATATTATGATTATTATGATTACAATAAAACCTTATTTCATGCTGTAAATTCAGGAAATTCGGAGAAAAGTAAAAAATTTTTTGTACCATCTTGTACCACCGACAAGCATTATAATTCCGCCCAAGATCGCCAAAGATCATCATAATGCAGGCCAAAAATCATAATTTCTGATGTCCTATTCGGTTTAAAACGAGGTTAAAGTAAAGACTTTCGTTTAGTTTGTTCTTGGCGTATATAAACAGTTACGCAATTATGCAAAGGAGAACAATACTATCGAACGAAATGATATTATATGCAATTAATTATATAATTAAAGTTTCGCAAAAAGAACAAAGAACATGGATCAAAAGACTATTTTTGTGTTCGTTATTATAAAAGTTTATGATGTATTCTTAATTTTTTAAATCAAACACAGAATTAAATTAATTTCAATGGTGCAAACATATGTGAAACATTATAAAAAAATATATTGCATAATATTACAAATTATTTTTCACATGGATAAAAGAAAATTATCATGAGAACCCTTGAGAACTTTAATTTTATTTTTTTATTATTATTATTAATTATATTAATTATAGCTAATTCCTAATGATAATTTATTACTAATGATTCTAAAAATATATTACATTAGAAAATTCCAATGAATGCATATTGGCGTTTATTTATCTGCCATCCTTTGTTGTTTAAATGAATTTTTTATTTTTTTTAAAAAATACAAAATTTTATTATCTCAATAAAAGAAAGTCTCTTATCATAGTAAATGAATGAAATGAATGACAAACAACCGAATTTAGGTAAATTATTAAACTTTTATTTTTATTTCCCCCAAAAAAAACGAGTTTGTTATAAAAAAAAAGAATTTTAGAAGCTGTATTGTGAAATTCAAATTTTCTTCTCGATATATTGAAGTATTCGTTACGATCGTCAAATAAAAATTATTATCCGCCTACAGTATTTTGTCACACATATAGAGATCTTACTACTTTCATAATTTTTTTTTACATACTTTATTAAATAAAAATATTCTAGAAAAAAAATTTTTATTATTTTTTTATGAATGCATCTTTTTGAAACAAGTGAATGAATTTCAAAATAGTATTGATTATTTGGGTACAAATCTAAAATAGCACAAACATTTTTTTTTTTCTGTGAATAAAGTTTGTTGAATAAAACAAAAAAAATGATTCGTTCTAATTATTCTACTAATTACAGAAACTTAGTTGTCGTGACACTGATTATGATCGATTAGGACGTGTATGAATTTATGAATTATAAAAAAAAACTTGTGATACAATTAAGATGTGTAGTTATAATAACTTCCCCATAAAGGGAAAATATTCCTTATCTCCTTAGAATCATTCTTCTAAGCAATTATCATACGATTGAAAAATAAAAACAACCAATATACTTGTTTGGATACGTGTAGTTCATGTAAAAGAAAACAATATCGTGAGAATTTTCTTTATTGCTAAATAAACTCCCCAACCATTTATTGTGCATATCAAATAGATATTGTATAAAAAATCAATAAATAAATTTCAGTTATCGGTATATATCATTCTCTATTCGTATAAGTTACTTAATTAATAATAAGGACCACTCATATTTATTATATTATGAATTACCAAATCGTTCGTGTGACTCAGAGATATTTTATATAATATTAAAACAAGGTATTTCTTTTAAATGTAACTTTGATTAGTGTTTTACGCCCCACTCGGATGAAATCCGTCAGTGAATCTGGGTTACTGCTAAAAATGTAGTATAGGCTAAAAATTTGTGGTGCAGACCCCGAACTTTTCTAATGCAGAATAAAGTTTTTACATAAAAATTTTGCTACGTCAATTTGGTAATATTGGGCAGTACTATAAACTTGATTTTTAATAATTTATTTAAAATAATTATACAACAGCTATTTAATAATATTATTAGATATTCCCCCTTATTTATTGATCAAAGATATCATCAAAGGCGTCGTCAGAGATAGTGTAGTCGCGCGTTGATCAATGCATCTATTGTACATTGAATTAGGTAGTTCGTCTGCTTCTAATAACCTACATGTTAATACTTTTTTCAACAGGGTTTCTTTTTATTAACCCCTCCTTATTATGTTGTTAGAAGTATTTCATAAAAAAAAAGAATAATTATTAACATGATATACAGTCGGCTCGCGTTATAACGAATTTCGATATAACGAATTGTTTAGTACAACGGATTTTCACTGTGGTACGGATTTTTGACAAAAAAAATCTTACTATACCGAATTTTACTAATTAAATGCTGTATACTGTACGCTGAAATGGTAAGTTTCGCAACAGATGGTTTGAAACCTCAAATTACTATATATTATTTTTGTAGGGTTTCGTCTTTTAGTTGATTAGGGAAAGTGAAAGGGTTAGTTTTGTGTTCGTTACAAAACTTATTTTTTTGTGATCTTATTTATAACTGACATTTTTATATAATTTTTTTTTTTGTAGGTTTTGTATTTGGACACTGGAAACATCAGAATGGTAAGTTTTGCAATGGATGTTTCAAAGAAGTGGTTTCTAACGCTTTCTTTCATTTTTTTTTGTATGGTGCCGGAAGTCTATACTCGACAATCACGTGATTTTGTTTCAATTTTCTGGGCTGATTCTATATCATGTGATCCGAAATTCAGCCAATAAAAAACCGGAATTTCTTGTACTAATAAAATGCGGTCTTTGAAAATTTATTATGATGTTACAAACAAGATAAAACATAAGAAAAAGTAGATTACCATTTCATAAACATCATAAATTGATAAAAATTTTTTTTTAAAAAAAATTACATTTGATTCATATTATAATAATTCAGGCTGGCATTATCACAATGCATGGAGTCGGCCCAATTTATCATAAGTTCTGGCTTATCTGGCTAACATATTTTGTTTCAAATTTGGGCCAATTATATGAAAATCATGCAATTTCAAATGCTTATAACTTTTCTTCTTTTAATTTTTTTAAAAATCTGACTGGTAATTTGATAAAGCTTACCTCAAAAAATAAAGTTACCAGTTTATTTTTTCTAAATTGTATTTTTTTTAAGGAGTTGGAAGTTTTTTAAATGTTACATTTTTATTGTTGAGTATAGACTTTTGATACCATAGGCTTCAGAATTTTGGTCTAGAATATTGGATATGGTATATATATTCCATAATTACAAAATTTTTTTAAATTTGAAATGTTTTCTAACATTTCTCTTCTTTTTTTCTTGTAGTTTTTGGACTTTAGGTTCAACTGTAATGAGCATCTAATGTTTTTTTTATTTGATATTTTTTGGATAATTAGATTAACATAGATTTTTTAATATAGATTTTAATATATAGTGCATAAAAAAAATAATTATAATAAAAATTATATGTTAAAAATCTTTAATAATTCCTGCAATATACATCTATTTGGCAAATAATTTTACCTGATTACACAGTAAATATATATATATATACTGATTATTTTTTGTTTACATGTTCATTTATGATTAGTTATGTTTTACCCATAGTAAAATGGCATATAAAATGATAGTCACTATAAAATGTAAAACGATACCCACAACGCACATCGCAGACTAGCGTTGCTTGTCTAAACCTCTTCAAAATCCTACGATTAGTTTCGTCAAAATTTTACTATAGATTTATTATAGTTTCGGCAGAGTTTCGGCAGTTTCGGCATTTATAATAAGTTTCGGCAGTTTCGCCTTTCTTCAAAGTTTCGCCAGTTTTTTAATATAACTTTAATATAGTTTCGGCAGAATTTCGCTTTTTGGCAAAACGCCATCTTGTCTAAACCCTTGGGTTTCGGCAAGCAACCTTATGCAGGACCCTGCTTACTTATAAGATAGGTCACTCTCAAGCCTAAGGTAAAAATCATATATAAAATTCTTTGCAGATCCTACTATAAAAGGAAATTTTATGTTATATTGTTATAATTTTTTTTCCCTTTTAGCTAATTAACCAATAGAATTTAAGAAAAAAGTAAAATAAAAACTATTAGTAAAAGGCCAATTTTCTACAGTGACCTTTATTATAAGTAAGCGGAATCCTTAATTATCCTAGTTCTATTTTTCAGCAAGATGGAACATCATGTCATACATCTTTTTACAACGTCTGGTGGATGTCAAGTCATAACATTCCAGTTTTAGATTGGGTGACACAAAGTCCAGATCTTAACCTGATCGAGAATTTGTGAAACCATTTGGACTACCAAGTACGTAAAAGGAAGCTTCTACCTAAATCTAAACAGGAATTAATAAATGTAGTACAAGAGAAATGAAGGAAGATTAACTTCGAAAGCAGTACGTCGCTTGATTTTTAAGTTTCTCAAATGCGCGTTAAAACAGGTAAGGTAAGATTAAAGGAGGACATACTAAATATTAATTATATCAAGTTGAATTTTTCTAATAATAAATTTCATACATTGTATTTTCTTTGAGAAAAAATTTTTTGTCAATTAATAAGTACAAAAAAATTTTTTTTCATACCATATATAAATTTAAATTTTATATAAAATTTCAAAAATCTGGTAATTTAATGTAAGCTTGTATATAATTTTAAACTTTTTTTTCTGAAGTAAAATACTTTTTTTATTTTTAAAGATAGTTAAATTTATACAATTAATTCTCTATAAATGCATTACTTATAATATATTTTCTTCCTAAATATACACTTTAGTTCAGTTTTAAGTATACTATATAACCTTTAATTATTTACTTTTTATCCTTTATAATTACATATTTTGCTTTTTAATAAAATATTTGCTATAATAAAAAAACTTATTGTTAATAAAAAATAATATTAGATTGCTATTTGTATTGACCTCATCGGGAAATTTTTTGGGAAGCAGATCTGCGTAGATTTTTAGAAATTATATTTACACAGATCTTATACCCTGGTGCAAAACATTAGAGGAAAATTCTAATAAAAAACTGCGCAGATTTTATAAATAGCAAAGTTCTGCGTGGATTTTTAAATAAAAAACCTTTGAAATAAATCAAAATATAAAATACAATTAATATATGATAATTTATAGTCCATTTATATTAATTAATCATAATCAATTCTTTATTTCTACCAAAAAAAGCAACGTAAAATTTCACGCAAAAATACGAATTATAAAAATTAAAGTATTTCAAAGAAATACAATTAAAAAATATAAAATTACGAATGATAAAAAAAAATTAGTATTTCAAAGAAATACGATTAAAAAATATAAAAAAATTATATAAAAAATTATATTTCAAAGAAATACAATTGGTTTTTACTATTTCAAATCACCGGGGGGTGATCATCACCGTTGGCCAGAATTATCAATTTTTACCAGCACTATATTTTTTTAATGCTGGTCGATTGTAATAATTTCAGTCACCGGTGATCATCACCCCGGTAATAGTTAGAAAAATTCAATACAATTAATCATCATAATTTTTATTTTTTACCGATTCGCTGCTCTCTTCTGCGACTGCTGACTCGTATTGATCAGTTCTTTGACTAACTTCTTTCACTTCTCGTTCAGCCAATTCCTTCATTATACGTAGAGCTCCTAATGAGTCGAGTTGAGTCGAGTTACAAGTCAAAAACCTTAATTTTAAAGTACTTTTTATTAAGTTAGAATATAATTAAACAAAATTTTACAATTATGCAAGTCAAAAATGCGAGTTTATGCGGATCATTTTCAGAGCTCTAATTATACAAGGAGTTATTTGCGTTTTATTTCTAAACGCTTGCTGTTAATTAATTATAGATTAATATCTGTAAAATATTAAAAGATTAAAAAAACTGCGAAAATTTGTGAAAATTATTTACTAAAAAAAATTTGACTCTTTTCGTAACAGACTTGTCATTACACTTAATACTATAGCTATTGGGATTTAACAAGATGTCACATATTGATAGAATATACGCACAATGCGTAAAAGGAAATTCTTTATCCTATACTGTTTGAAAATCGAATGGCCAATTTTCGTTAAAATATTGTGATTTTTGAAAAGTTCATAAAATGCATTATGCGTTTTTTGATTTTGTTTCCATTCAGCGATCTTCATAGAAGAAGAATTGTTATTTATGCATTCCAATCGCTGTTCTCCAAAGACAGAAAACATGGCACTCCTGATACTTGTGGCAAAATCATTTCTCCTGCTTCTGCATTTAGTTTTTATCTAAAAAAAAGTTAAATAAATATAAAAAAATACCTTTTTTTAACGATTATTAATATTTCACATACCTCTGCCAACAACTTATCTGAAAATAAAGAAATCCACGCATTTTGCCCAATATTTTTAATATAATGATCTGCATGTTTAGATAAATATGTTTCTAAAGCCTTTCAGTACTCTATATCCGAAGGATATAAAGTTGTTAGAATAAGTTCTTTAGCTACATTTTTATAAACGCGCTGTGAAGATATTTGGTTATTATAAGTATCTTTAGATTAAAATCAAGTTGATAATTTTTAATTAACTTACATTCCAGAAATCATCGCTTAATACATCACTTTTTGCAACATTTTGCGTATCTTGAATACTTTTTTGTTGCTGATCTCTAATATATCGACACAGTTTGTAGATGGCGTTTACCTTTCCATCTAATGCATTCATGGTGTAATTAAACTCTTTCACCATTAAGTAACATTCATCCTCTACAATATGTGATTTTGGTAAAGGCTCACAGTTATCACTTTTATCATGGTTATCACTTTTATCACGGTTATCATTATGTTCTTCGTTATCATCATCATCGTCATCATCGTCATCATTATCGTTATAATAATCAATTTCTTTATCAAGGTCAATTTGCATTGATTTAAGTATGGGAGTTGGCATCCTCAAAGTTTTTTCATAACTTATAGGAGTTACAGATGACGTAAATGTAGTTAAAATAGAAGTTTCAGTATGTGCAGTCCTGACTAAAGAATTCTCGCGATTTGTTGAGGATTTCTCACAATTTGCTAGAATAAAAGAAACAGATTTAACTAAAGATCTTCCACGATCTACATCAAATGGAGTAACAAGTATGAAAGGACTAGTAGGTGATTTTTCACGATCTGTGCACGGATCTTTAGGAATTTCTGAAGATTCTACTGTTGGTGTTTAGCAAAAGTTAATTATAATGTTAAATTGCAAAATATCAGTATCTTGACGACTAACTACCTGATAACATTTGTGCAAATATATTTTGTTGGCTTTCATTCTGTCCTTCAGGAACGTCAAGTGCTTGTTTTCTTCTTTGTCCTTCAAGAATGTCAAGTGCTTGCTTTCTTTTTTTTGAGTTTTTTGCATTTTTTAACTTTTTAGACGCCATAATCACTTAAATTCTAAATTCGTAAAATTTGTATAGGAAAAATATTGCGGAGAAAAATTCAAACAACAATTAATTCGAAAAATTGAAAAAAAAATGTTAAGATTCATATAAATGTAAAAATATGCGACGATTCAGCCAACCGAAAAAAAATGAAAAAATTCTTACATTATAAATAATTGAAAAATTAGGTAAGGTTAAAAGTTTTACCAGAATTTTTTAAAAAAATCAGTTACTCCTGAATTAAAATATATTTAAGGATCAGTAAATTAAATAAATTAATTATTGTGACGATTCAGCCAACCGAAAAAAAATAAAAAAATTCTTATATTATAAATAATTGAAAAATTGTGTAAAGTTAAAAGTTTTGCCAGAATTTTTTTAAAAAATCAGTTACTCCTGAATTAAAATATATTTAAGGATCAGTAAATTAAATAAATTAATTGTTAATGAATTGGTAAAAAAATCAGTTACTCCTGAATTAAAAATATCAGTAAATGAAAAAAATTAATTACTAATCAGTAAATAAATTAATTATCTTTCAGTAAACAAAAATAATCAATTATCAGTAAAATTTATATTCACTTGATAATCAGTAAAAAAAAAATATACTAAAAGTAAATCTTCATAAATATTTTTCGCGTGAAACTAATCGAAAAAATTTTCCTGTGTTAATTTCTAAACTCGCATTGATTTCTAAAGAAAAATGGTCAGATATAAATGTCAAATTTGCAAGAGATATTTTTCAACTCCCAGCGGTTTGAGACAGCACGCTAATACCAAACACTATGGAAGAATAACAACTTTTTGACCAAGTGAACTAAGTGAACATGTTCAAAGATTCTCGTAACAACCATCAAGAATAGCGGTTATGCCAGAACATAATGGAACACACCCATTACAATGCCAGATACATTTACTTCGCATAAAAAATCCACATACCAAGATGATAATATTAGTGAGATGGAGGATATAATAATCAACAAAATTCCAACTCAAAATGCAGATAATTTAGAATCTGAACCACGTTATAATCTGCGAAAAAAATTAAAATCAGAAAATATAGAAGAGAGAGCTGAAGAAAATTTTGAAGAAAATTTTGAAGAGTTGGGAACAGAAATACCAGTAAATCTCGACAATATTGATCTAGATTCTGAAGATCTTTAAGAAGCATCGTTAGATGATGCTTTAGATGCTATTGAAGGAAAAAATCTACCAGAACGCGTAGCAAAGTGGCCAAATAATGCATACAGAGATTTCATGAGATTAATTGTAAAGGGTAATATATCTAACAAAATTGGAGATCAAATAATTAAATTCTTTAATAAATATACCCTATAAAAAATATGTATACGGTTTTTATACTGTATATACGTATTTTTGATACAGTTTGCATTTTTACATACGGCATATCAGTATAATGTATACTGTTCGCAAAATGTGCTTAGTAAAAAATACAATAAAGTATATGGTAAACATACTGTGTGATACGGTATATTAAATTCATACGTCTATAACGTATATCATTTCTACTGTATATCAGTATTTTGTATACGGTTCACAAAAATATTGTAAATAAAGGATAGTACGGTATACGTATTATTCTACAGTATATTAAAATTCATACGTTTATAACGTATTTTCTACAGATATATACAGGTCAAATAAATAAAAATCAGATTTTTGCCCTTTTTAATATGGCTGTCTGATTTTTTGGCAATTTTAATATAATATTTCCGATTTTAATAAATATTTCTGATTTTAATATAATATTTCTGATTTTTAACATGAAATTGCCGATTTTTGGTTATTTGTAATAGGATTTTTCGATTTTAATATATGTGATTATGTATTACGGTTTAATATTTATTTATTAACTTAGATTTTTTTTTTTATTTCAGTTATAATTATTTTTTTGCCTTAAAAACTTTACTAAAATACTTTTTAAATACTTTATAAAATAGAATTAAAATATTTTTTTTCTTAAATATAAATACATTTAAATTAAATAACTCATAATTTAAAATATAAACAAATATTATATTTTTTTTACATATATTTCAAAGTATGGTTTGAGCATTTTGGCTGAAGTAAATCTTATTCTTTTAATTAAAAGTAGTTTAGTAAGTTTAAAACTGTTAAGATCATAAAAGTACAGTTAATATTTTTGGAATTATTTACATTTTTAATATTATACAGTAGTATTAAGTTACAAATTTTTTTACCTTCAGAGCGTATTTTGAGATCTTTAGCCAAAGTAAATCAACTTCTTATATTAATTGTAAGTTGTTCGGCAGGTTAAAATCTACTTGGATATTAATTTTCACGAAGGTACAGTTAATACTTGATGAGTTATTTACAATTTTCACAACAGTACTCATTCATGACTTTTATTTTTTTTATTTTGTCACTTCAGAGCGTATTTTGAGCACTTTATCCAAAGTAACCCAACTTCTTATATTAATTGAAAGTTGTTTAGCATGTCAAAATCTACTTGAATATTAATTTTCAAGAAGGTACAGTTAATACTTGATGAGTTATTCACGATTTTCACAATGGTACTCATTTACGAATTTTATTTTTTTCCGTTTTGTCACTTCAGAGCGTATTTTGAGCACTTTAGTCAAAGTAAATCGACTTCTTTTATTAATTGAAGTTGTTTAGCATGTCAAAATCTACTTGAATATTAATTTTCACGAAGGTACAGTTAATACGTGATGAGTTATTCACGATTTTCACAACAGTACTCATTTACGAATTTTATTTTTTTCCGTTTTGTCACTTCAGAGCGTATTTTGAGCACTTTAGTCAAAGTAAATCGACTTCTTTTATTAATTGAAAGTTGTTTAGCATGTCAAAATCTACTTGGATATTAATTTTTACGAAGGTACAGTTAATACTTGATGAGTTATTCACGATTTTCACAACAGTACTCATTTACGAATTTTATTTTTTTCCGTTTTGTCACTTCAGAGCGTATTTTGAGCACTTTAGTCAAAGTAAATCGACTTCTTTTATTAATTGAAAGTTGTTTAGCAGGTCAAAATCTACTTGGATATTAATTTCTACGAAGGTACAGTTAATACTTGATGAGTTATTCACGATTTTCACAACGGTACTCATTTACGAATTTTATTTTTTCCATTTTGTTACTTCAGAGCGTATTTTAAGCACTTTAGCCAAAGTAAATCGACTTCTTTTATTAATTAAAAATTGTTCAGCAGCTTAGAATCTACTTGAATATTTATTTTAATGAAGGCGCAGTTAATATTTGTGGAGTTATTAATTTTTTATAATTGTGCGTATTACATTAAATTACAAGTAAATTTATATTCTTAATGTATTTTGTTTAAAATTTAATTATTTAAGATTAGTTTTTTATTTAATATTGCTTAATAAAATATTTTTTAAATTTTAATTCAATATTACAATATAATTTTTTATAAAAATATATATTTCATAATGTATATACAATTTTTTTGTATAGTGAAAAAACTGAAAAATGTGGTTAAGAATTGGTAATACGGCTGTAAAAAGTCACAAATCGGACAAATATAGCTAAAATCAGCCAATTTTTATTTATTTGACGTGTGATAGAGTAAGTTTTTCTACACTTTAAAGCATCAAACAATACTAGTATCTGCTAATATGTACTACCCAAAAACTCACTGATGTAAAATCACAATTATTAAAAAATTCACAAGAATTTTTGTTAATACTGTTTAATTTTTAAGTTCAAAGTCCGATTGATAATACTAAATTCAAAACTCAATTATAAATCATTTTTATAAATTATAATTTAAAAATTAAGCAGTATTAAGGAAAATTCTCATGAATTTTTCTTAATACTACTTAATTCTAATTTAACTAATTTAGTATTAAGGTTTTAATTTAAAAATTAAGCAGTATCAAGGAAAATTCTTGCGAATTTTTCTTAATACTGCTTAATTCTAATTTAACTAATTTAGTATTAAGGTTTTAATTTAAAAATTAAGCAGTATCAAGGAAAATTCTTGCGAATTTTTCTTAATACTGCTTATATCTGCCAATTCGTGAAATTAGCCAAACATAAAGATTTGCACATTTTAACAAGAATTATGTTTCACAAGCTTAAATTGTATGTGTTACATAATCAGATGATCTAAATCTATCAAAAAATAAAAAAAAATTTTTTAACGTTTATTCAAAAATAACAATGGCAACTACTTTCTTTTTCAATCACTTTTCAATCACTTTTCAATCAGATTTTTGGTAGGTGACTTAGAAAAGTTTATAGGCATATATAGCAGGTTTTTTTAATCAGTAAGTAAGAAAACAAATATTAATAATTTTTATTAATAAGAAAAATCTTTTTTCATTTATTTTTAACCTTATTTCCTTCTTTTTTTTAGTAAAAATATATACAAAATAAAAATGTGAGTTATGATTTAGAGTTTTTGAGATGTTTTTTTTTGTTTTTTACTATACTAATTTTATTCTACTTGTTAATTACTTTTTAAAATTGATTTTATTAATTTATTCAATTTAAAACAGAAATGGCAAATAAAAACTTGTTAAGTAAAGTAAAAAGAGCCCAATAATACCTGTAAAGATCATCTTTTGGTAAGAATTATAATTTTAAAAATTTTTGTGTCAGAGTTTTATTCAATTAACAAAATCGTTAATATCTCAGCGTACATGTATTCTAAACACATATATTTATATTCATATGAAAGCCCAGAATCTACTCTACCTGAACGAAAAAAGATTATTCAAATCGAATTACTAGATGTGAAGATATTAACGATCAAAGTCAAAGGTTAAAAATAAATATATTGAACGTAATTATTCAGCAACTTGTGATCCAATTCATGTGATATTTGGTTTATGGATAGCTCTTGATTACCTCTTTCTAATGAATATAAATTCATTCGTCTAGCACACATACACGTTAAGTTATTCAATATTTTGTCATGACAATTATATTTAAATTTTTTAATTTTAATGATATTATTAAAAAAATCAAAAAATAATATAATCAAATCAATTTTATTTATATCAGCGGTGTGAATCTATCATTTTCATGTAAATTGTATTAGCATTTTCTTAATAAAGTTAGTTTTTTGAATATAAAAACTTAATTCCATAAATCAGCCCATATGTTAATTCTAATTTAACTAATTTAGTAGTATTAAGGCTTTAATTTAAAAATTAAGCAGTATCAAGGAAAATTCTTGCGAATTTTTCTTAATACTGCTTAATTCTAATTTAACTAATTTAATATTAAAGCTTTAATTTAAAAATTAAGCAGTATCAAAGAAAATTCTCACAAAATTTTCTTAATTCTAATTTAGCTAATTTAGTATTAAGGCTTTAATTTAAAAATTAAGCAGTATTAAGAAAAATTTTTACAAATTTTCTTATTAAAAAAAAGAACTTTTAAATTACTAATTAAACTTTAAAAACAATCTGTATGATTTAAATTTTAAAAAAAATACTTCTGCTTTTTAATTTTCGCATTTCTATATTTAACCAATTAAAATTCAGCTGATCGCCGATCACATGCATTAATAACACGTTATTGTTTATTTTTTGTTTATTTTTTCAAAAATATTCTTTTCTCTTCTTTTTTTTTAGAAAAAAAAAGACAATAAAAATGAATACCAAAATTATTTTAACATATAATAATAAAAATTAAATAAAAAACTTATTTTGATAATATATAATATATATATTTGTACCAAACTACTAATTATACAAAAAGTGATATGCACGTATATCAATTAACAATTACTTTCACTAATATCTCTGGAATTGTAATGGTGAATTTTAACAATATTAATTAAACAACTATATGTACACCGTTTTATGTTTTTATTTTTATATTAATATTATATGTTAACATATATTAATTATATTTTTTTTTTTACTTTTATGTATTTTATTTAATTTTTTTAATATATTACTAACATTACTACTATCGTTTTATTACTTTTTTATATCTAACTAATATATTAATAATATTACTAACTTTTTATTATTTCTTTTTTATATTTAAAATAATGATAATATTACTAGAAAAAATGTATTTGTAACAGCCTGTTACATATCTTATTTGTAACATCCTTTTTTTATTTTTTTTTAATAATAAATTTAATGTGTGTTTCACAAATAAAAATTTTATATGCAAAATTTAATTTGGAAAACTTTTACTTAATGTATTTAAGACAGTTTCATAGACAAAATTTTAAGTTATAAGCAGTTTCTTGAAATTTTTTAAAAAATTCTTTTGTCTTAGTTACACGACTGATCTTTTGTTTTTGTTTACATTACGCCTGATCTTAAATTTTAATTGGATAAAATTGGGGGTTGTTACAAATAAGACGCGTAACAGGCTGTTACAATTAGATTTATCCATATTACTAATTAAATTTCTTTTTTTTTACTAACCTTTTATTATTCCTTTTTTATATTTAAAATAATGATAATATTACTAATTAAATTTCTTTTTTTTTTGTTTATATTTTGCTAATATTATTTTTTTTACAAATAGTATATTATTTTATACTAGTTTTTTATTTATATTATTATAAAAAAATATTTGTATATTTAATATTATTTAATAAAAATTTTATTGATTATAAATGCATTTTAAATTCTGTTTGCAAATATAAAATATACGATTTAATTGAATAATATATACTATTTATCAGTACAAAATATGCAGTTTAAACTGGAAAAAAGTACTGTTTATCAGTATAAAATATACGGTTTATCCTGGAAAAGTATACTGTTCGCAATATAAAATATAAAACAATATACTGTTTATTGGTATAAAACATACGGTTTTTCTACTGTTTACAAGTATAAAACATACGGGTGAAACTGGAAAAATATACTGTATGCAAATCGTATATATGATACAGTGTGCAGAATACCGAATATATACAGTATGTGAAAATACTGTAATTATACGGTAATAATACTATAAATATACTGTTCGCAAAATACGAAAATACAGTATACTAACCGTATATATATTTTTTATAGGGATAACAATCTGAAAGAATCTCCATTACCGAAATCAACCAAAAATGGCAAAGACTATCTTAATCAAATAACTTCACCTTCATTAGACTTCAAAAAAAAAGTTGTTTCAACCTACAGCGGTATTGACATTACACTCTATTATCATCCTATATTTTGCGCTATTCAAGCTCTTCTGCAACGACCAGAAGTAGCTAATAATTTTGTCTATAAGGAAATTCTAAAGAAAAAAAAGATAAATTTAATAATTATGAATAACTAAAAGAAACTGAAGATCATCACTCAGATTTTTGGTTGTTTATATTCTTAGGATGATGGAAGCGAAACAAAAGTATTTGGTGAGCCATATAAAGGCGACTGGTGGCTGAAAACGGAGAAGATTCTTTCACCATTAAATCACTTATTGTTTATCATCTTATATTCAGATGGGACTACTTTCGATGGACTGGGCAAGACATCAGGCCATCCAGTATTTTTAACGCTTGAAAATGTTCCAAATTGGGTTTGAAACCTACCAGAATCTAAAATACTTTTAGGTTTTTTGCCTAAAGTTCAAGATTTAGGCATTAAAACTACTGAAGTCTTTTGAAGTTTGCAGCGTGAAATATTTCACAAATGCTTTAATATCATGCTTTGATCTTTACTGGAGAAATCTGATACGTTATGTTTTGGGATTAATGGACAAGCGAAAACATTTGCTGCACGAATTTCTTTTTTTTTGCGGATATGCTTGAAGCAGATAATGTGACCACTACATATAAAGGAGCGTGATGTAAAATACCATGCCATACTTGTATGGTTCTGCAAAATAACTTAAACAATATAAAACTTACACAAGAAGATATACTTTCCAGAACTCATGAAAATATAAAGGAAATGGTTAGCACTGGACAGGAAAGGAGTATTATATACATTACGTCAAAAATGCCTTCTGGGAATTTCTGTAAATATTACTAAATTTTATAAGTAATGATGACATTGTAAAAATTTTTTTACATATATAAAATTTTTTACAGAAATCTGAATATTTACGAAGCATGCGTTCCCAACCGTATGCATCATATCAACCTTGGACTTTTTAAATATCAACTGGAGTTTACGCAAGAAATCTTAAAAAAGGTCAAAGGGTTGGAATTACAGAAGATTTTCGATGAACATCTTTGATAAATTCTACATTTTTCAGACCTTAAATTGTTAAGTAAAGTAGGTCAACTAAAAGTAATGACAGCATCAGACTATTGTCATATTATGAAGATAGCGATTTTTGCTTTAGATGAAATTTTCAGCGAAGAAAATGAAATAACTTGTAAAGAACTTTGTGAACTTTACACAAAGTTTAATAAAATGTATACTATGAGCAGACAAGAATCATATACCGAAAATGAACTGAATATCTTTGAAGTAAAAAGAAAAAATTAAAAAAATTAACTTTCTTTAAAAGTTAATAGATGATCTAATTACTAATTAAAATAAGAAGCAATTATTGATTGGTGCATCGAGTTTAAAACTGAAGGATATTCTCTCCATTATTTACTACAGTAGATTGCAAGTTTGCCTAAAAATTTCATAGTTGGCGTTATCGTGCAGGTAATATAATTTGAAGATGGCTATTAATTTATACAAATTTTAATTTAATTTAATTATTTCAGTACCTGCCATTGTCAAATATGGTGTACTGAATGGCCTATCAACAGAAATTTATGAAACGCTCCATAAATTATATATTAAAATTCCATATTGAGCAACAAATAGAAAACACATGATACAACAACTGGTGAACGCTATTAGTAAAAGTTTTATAAGATTTTTTTAACTTTTCTCCAATCATAAATACTAAACTATTAATATTTTTGCAAGTAAAGCGTAAAGAATTAACTCCAACTACTAGCAGCATGAAATTCATTCGTCGTAAAACTGAAGGGTTTGGAAAAATTCTTTGGGAATTAAATCTAGACTCCATTAATGAAAAAATAAAATCTTTAAAAAAATCTGAAAATCTGCCACATCCAAATTATATTGAAGGATTGGCACAAATAATTACAGCGTTAGATACTTTTTTAGACACATCCTCGCAAGATTCAGAAAATGATTTTTTTATCAAAATTTATGATTCAGTTCATCTAGAAAGTGAAGAAATTCTAAAATCAACGGGTGAATTCTAAGGAAAAGAATGGTTTAGCAATGACACAGTAACTCATGCAGAGGATCAAGAACAAGACGAAGGTGCTTAGTACAGAAAAGTAAGTGAACTTTAAAAATTTGTAAATACGATTTTACTTCGTAGTTCTTTACAAATTATTTCTTTTCAAGATATTGCTATTTTTAAAATTCTTTTGAGGATCATATAAAGAGCCATATGAACTTGCTCTTGTTCGTTAGTTTGACATTCATCCAATAGAGCCTATAGTCTATGGTTACTCCCAATTATTCTATACTGAAGAATATAACATTATTCCAGTTGAATCTATCAATCAGGAGGTTCATATAATTCTGAGGTTTAACAAAGAAAATTGCTTTCTATTAAATAAATATACAGTGGACATCAAAAAAAATGCACCAAACTTTTTTAAAATTATTAATTGTTCTTATTAAATCAATTTAAATTCAATTAAAATAAAATTTAAAACTTAAATAATATATGGTTTGGCCTACTAAAAAACATAAAATTTAATATTAATTTACTAATTAGTTTTTTAATTACATAACATTAAATCAAAACAACTTGGTGCATTCTTTTTGCCACTTTTTAAAATTTTTAAAAAAATCAAAATTTTCACAAAATTATATTATGCTTTTATAATAAAAAAATGTAAAATTAATTATTAAATAGCTTAAATTATTAATTAAAATTAAAAAAAGTCAATACTTTTTAGTAATAAATTGATTAATTTATTTAATGAATATAATTAAAAATTACTATAAAACATATAGATTTTACAGTTTTTATTATAACAGTTTTTCTTAAACTACATTAAATCAAAAAATTTTATAGTAAAATAATACCCAAAATTAAATTCTCCTAATTAAGGGGAATTTGCAAAAAAAAAAATGGAGTGCAACGGACCTTTAGATAGTGAGATATTACTTGTTAAAGTATGGCAATGATCTTCATTTTACATATAGTGTAAATCTTATTACTTATTAATATATATTATTAATTTTAAAAAATTGAAAGTCAGAAAAATTTATAGTGTAAATGGCGGTTTAAAATATTTTATTAAATTAATAGTATTTAAAAAATTAAAAATATTTCACAATTTATTTACTAGATTTTTTATAAATCACAAGATTTTTTTCTTTGCTTTAATTTTAAAGTCTTAATAATATTGGTATTTTTATTAAATTAATAGTATTTAAAAGTTAAAATATTTTACAATCTATTTACTATATATTTTTTTTATTTAATTAAATTTTTTATAAATCAAAATTTTCAGCAAGATCTTTTTTCTTTGCTTTAATTCTTAATATATATTTAATTTTATGGATTTTAATTTTATCTACTACTTTTTTAAAAATCTTAATATTAGTATTTTATTAAATTAATAGTATTTAAAAATTACTATATATTTTTTTCATCTAATTAGATTGTTTATAAATTAAAATTTTTGGCAAGATCTTTTTTCTCTGCTTTAATTCTCAATATTTAACTTTATAAATTTTAATTTATTATATTCTCTAATTTTATTGTGTCAATGATTCCATCTTAATAATAACGTATGATATGATCTTAAAATTAATATTTACTATAATTAATCAAGTGTAAGAGATGAAATAAGATCATATGTTATAACACTATTGTAATATAACTTGTAATATAATTCTTGGATAATGATTTGAGATATATCTTCAATAAAAATGTTTATGATATTACTCAAAGCATTATTTTTTTTGATCTTTAAGTCAAAAGAGCTAAACATATTTTAAGGCCAAATAAATCTAATAATAAAGTATTTAATACTTGTATATTAATGGCTAAAAGTAATATGCATATCAGAAATCCATTTAAAGAATGATGGATTCATTGCCATTTCAAATACAAAAATATTTATGGCTAATAAAATATTGATTACAATAGGTAAAACAAAGAATATCATACTAAATAATAATAAATAAGAAAATTAGTAATCAATTAAATAAAATAATATTAAATGAAATTTCTTACAATTATCAAATGTGATGTATTTTTAACTTTTAATAATATGAATGCTAGATTCACAGCAAAATCTTGTAAGATTTCAAATATTGCAAAGTTTTATTTTCAAGATTTTTTAAATATGCCAAAATATACTATAATATTATCAATACTACTAAAGCTACTATAAGTATTATAATCAATAGATAAAATTCTTTAATCTCCTGTAAAGTAATAGAAGTAAAATTTAATCATTTACAAAAAAAAAAGTTAAAAATATTTAATGAATACACTTACGGATTATTGTAAAAAGGTGCACTTTCATCAATTAAAGACGTATATTCATTGAATGAAAGTGCAGTAAACCCTTTTTTTGATTAAAGTATTTAGATTATTATTAAATATTATTTGGAAATTTGATTTGATTGTATAATCTTTAGCTTCAATCATGTTAAATGATAATAATACTTTTTTCAGAGAAGTAGGTCATATTGCCATTTACCATTTGTTGATAACCTCTATTCAGTTACTGGAATTATTTTAGAAAATTCTTGAATCATATTTTTGAAAATACTGAATGATTCATTTGAAGAAATTTCAAACTTCCTTCTTCATTTAATCGAAGTAATCCTGTAACTAAATTGAAATGTTGTCAAAAATTGGAATATGTACTGTGTAGTTATCACTTCCAATAGTACATAGTTTAGAATCTTGCTAATAATATTATAATTTATAGAAATCATTGGAAAAATTCCAAATGATCTTGGTGCAAATGGACCCCAATTCAATTGACTTAACTTTTCATAAAAATTACTATAACAATTTTGGGCAAATCAGTTAATGCTATCTGATAATGGTTTAAGAGCCAGAATTAATTTGTTAACACATTCTCCTGAAAATGTTTGTCGTAATAAATTTGGTTTATATTTATCATCATTTAGTTGAAATATTGAAACATTCACAGTAGATAACTTTACTGGAATGGTTAATTTGGTCATAATATCTTTGATTGAAGGATCAGCTGGCTTTGCTGACTCAATTACAAGACAATTAAATTCAGCATCTACAGATAAAAAAAAATTATTATATATCTATATGTGTATATCTATATGTGTATTAAAAGAAAGAAAAGAAATTAAAAGCTTACTCTGATCATTTAATCTTAGTAAAGGTTTGAATAAAAATTCTATTTTATTTTTGGTCTGTTCCTTTACTCCGAAAATAGAATTATTCATCTGAAACATATTATAATGAAAGAACTCTGACCCGAAAGATCCTAGATGGAGGTTTTGGTTTTCTGTATATTTTAAAATATGACGAAACAAAAGGATCTTCAGTAATTAAAGATCCAAATCTTCAATACTAGAGAATTTACGTGTCATTTCTAAAAGAGAAACAGGTTTATTAACACCTACTAAGGTATACGAAATTCACCACTACTACGTTCCACCACTTCTCCTTTTGCAATATTTCGATTGCCGGCGCAGTGATCATCGATCATCCCAATATTTGAAATTTTATCCACATGGGGAAACGCGTTAATTTTTTTATTTTTAAAAAGAAAAAAGCTAAAATGTTTTTTCATGTTGATTGGAATGGAAGAAATATAAAACCAATATTTAAAAAACTCCTTAACCGACCTTTCTAAAAGTATGCATTTTGTACTGAATTAGAATTTCTATTAAGTATTTATCATATTAACTTGTTGGTTTTTTTTTGAATTTCAACATACGTTATCACGAATCCAATTGTAAAGCCTACTATTTATTTAACGAGGTGTGTTGAAAAAAATAATGGAGGTAGCTCCATAGTGTTAATGCTAGCCAAAATGACTTAGCGTTTTGAATCGCCTGTAAAGCAACATGATATTGTTATCAGTGGTACATCACAATCAAGCTAGTGGAAAGTATATTGACTAGTGAGTTGATTTATTCCCTGGGTATAAGAAGTAAGAGCGGCATCTATTTTTACCTAAAGTTAAATTTAATTAATTTGCGTACTATTTAAGACCAAAGTATTCCAATACAGGTCTGGTGATAACCGATGAATGACTGATGTTAGAGGACATCTCACTATTGTATGTATCGGATAAGCTAATTGAATTTCAAACTGAATGCGAAATTATATTTAATATGATTTATTTATTTTATTTCATTTTCTTGATCAGCACCTTTATTTACTCATGGTTCTACGTGTTCATTCACCTAATTTGAGTTCCATTTCCTTCATAGACCGTATTTTTCATACGTTTCTGTCTAACAGGATGACCATCCACCATATCATGAATCTCTCATAATCGTAGAACGATATATAGCAATAGTGTTGAAAATTTTTCTCTATATGAGCTTATTCACAGATCACGATTAAATAACAAATAGTAAATTGATTTCCATCAAACTATACCAATCATAACATATTCTGGGAAATAATATCCTGACACACAATCTGATCCCGTAAGTAATTCGGTAGATATTTTCGAAAAGGAAAGCGAAAAGACTTTAGTTGAGTTGCAGAAAGGATGTACTGAAAAGACATCCCTGCGTTGAGAATCTCCTTATACTGAACTAGAATCGAGATCCATTAGGAAGCTATGGATCTAGTATTTCTTGTCGAGGATCATTATTTGCCAGGACATGTGAATTAAGACCCATGGGGCATTCCCAGAAATTCATTTGGATCATGCTTGTAGAAAAAGTATTGGTCATTTCTAAAAACGGATCTGATTTCCATGGTTTGCAGAAGTAATGCCTCGCTATCTTGATTCTGTTGATAAACTTCAAATCCTCTTAAGTATTTGAATATATTTTATTCGCGTGAAAGATTAAGAACTCAAATGCTAGGATCTTTTAATTTATCTGAAAGATTGGCACCAGATCCAAAGGGAGAGGAGAGTTCTCAGATTCGCAGGATTCTTCACTCCCGCCACAAAAAAATATATATTGATAAAAGCGGATCTATAGATCTTTCACGAATTTCAAGCAGCATAAGTTTTTAGGATTCAAAGACGATATCCTATTGTCTTAAAAATATTGTTAAGCACGGTCAAGAGTGCATTCAATAGAAATTGAATTGAAAAGTAATTAACGCGTACCATTAAAAGATCCAATAATATTTCTCGGTGGAGATCAAGCGTAAAATTGGGAATCAAAGAAACATTATTGTTGTGTTAATTCACTAAATATTCAGGTGAATAATCTTTGCCAATTTTACCCCAAGACGAGGCAAACGCATTCGCTCAATGTCGTCTTCATACAAGCTCAAAAGATTGGTTGGCGATCGAAAATTAGAGGCAAGTGGTATGAATGTTTAATAAATTAAGACATTGTTATTAACAAATTAATACGACAAAGTTCGAAATAAAAGAACTGTACGCGATTCCATGGTGTGACAATTATTGTGATCAAACAAAATTTCTAAGCCTCCGATCACTAGATTTTTAGATCTTTATTTGAACTATGAGCTAAAGTTGAATTTCTGAATTTAAATTTAAATCCTTTCATTTCTTCTTACAGCAAAATAGCAAACACCACTTACTGAAATGGATAAAAATTTTACTTAGTAATTAACTGTTAGCTGAGCGCTTAAGGCAATGAATATTTTCAGTATTTATTGATGATGATGATGTTTTGCTATACCTTGGATTGACACAACTGCAGAAAATAACTGATAAGATAATTCATTATATTTATTAAATACGATTCTTAGATAATAGAAAATAACATCTTAGGCGGCTTTGTCAATTTCCCTAGCGGTCAAAGCCACAACGGATGATGGCCCTTTCCACTTCATATTGATGTTCGAAAATACGGAATTTTTTCAGAGAATGTTCATAGTATTATTCATAAGACTGATCGCATATTCTCTCAATTTTATCATATTAATTTTTGATCGATGGCGATAACACTTTTATATAATATTGGATTTACTAAAAATTTGACTTTATTAATTTATTATTTCTCTTCAAAGTTTGAAGATTTCTTTTTTTTTAAAAAGGTAGACTTATATACAAAAATAGATTAGCTTCCTAAGTTGGTACCATTATAATTTATATGAATAACAATATACTGTATATAAATTTTTTATATGATCATGCATATGCTTAGGTTGCGAACTTTATTAAATGGGATAACAATTACTAATGAAAGAGAAGTAATAATGTACTGTTGTTTCCGTTAGTACGCATGTTAAGTTCCCAAATAGTCAGGATGAATAATTATAGCTAATTCTAATAATTCTAATTTAATCCCAACCCAAATCCTAGTCCCAATCCTAATCCTTTTAATGACCCAATTCTTTCCTATGACTTTGGGATAAATTAATCGAGTTAGGCGATTTATTGTAATTAAAAATATATCCTTTGTTAATGAAAATTATCCTGGATATCTGCCAATGAATTATTGATAATGTAGCTCATAGGAGATCGTGAAAGCGTGTTCCTTACATCTCTTATATGCCTTTTGATGGACAATTTGCCACCACACTCGGCATATCAAACTTCCAATAAATAGGTCTGAAAATAACGATCCAATGCTGAAAAATTAGCATAAAACAAAAAAAAAAAAAATAGCAAAAATCAATTCCTACCAATGGTTCGGCCATTGCCCAAATCATTGAGTACTTTACGGGTCTTGTTAATTAATTCTTCAAATTTTAATTGGATTCTTAAATTGTCTTTCTCCTAAATCGGACGTTTGCTTTCAAGTTGATCAAGTATATGCGCTGTCCTTACAATATCTCGCCAAGTTTCTATAATAATTAAGACTTGAGGTTACAAAGAATTTCGATATCTATATAATCAAGAAAGAATATGTTAACATTAACTTAAATAAAGTTATTATTAAAATAATCCACAAACAGAGTTACATCCACTACGATCGGTAACTTACCCTTTATCCTATCTATATTAAAAAAAGATTGCGTTTTTTTGGTTTTTGTGTAATCTCGCCTATTTATATGTGTCGTAACTAATGATACGTTGTTCAAAGAGTACGAATATAGCTTTCATAATCTTCGCTTCTACCAGCGGAAATTTTAGTTATATGTGACTTTGAATTTCTCTCAGTTGACAGGGAATCTTTAGTTTTAGGGTTTGTTATAGCCAGCTTGGAAATTATATTAGTCAAATTAATTCCTTTACTATACACAAATAGCTAAGAGTTTGTAAGTTCTTGGTCGGCTCTGTTAAGTTCTTCTAATTATTGTTGGTTCAGGATTGGTAAAAGACCGAGCAAATTAGATATTAATAATATTTGGTGATTCATCAATTCTATTCTCATCTACACTAATAATATTTTAGTGGCTCATCCACAATCATACTAACTATCGGTGGTTGGCATGTGAACAAATAGTTTGGGAATATGTTTCTCTATTGATATAGAACTATCATCTTTACTTAAATTAGGTTTAGTTGTATTAAAGCGATCGCGTTATTTCCTGGTTGTTAGGTTTGTCTTCAACTTTGGTGTTTTATTTTCGATTAAACCGTGTTGATTGATTGGTGTAGTAGTGGATTTTGAAGCAGAGGCTTTAGCTTCGGAGGCTTGGGTTTGTTTATAACTTACATCATTTTCTTAAAACTTCAGATTTTAAAGATTAAGTTGCTTTCTTGGCGTTATTGAACAACTTTTTATAAATGAGAGGGTGATACAGTAAGTAATGCAGCCGCTAAACAACCAATTTAGATTGAACAATGCAAAATTATGCACTAAATTTATGTATTAAAAAAAGCAAATGCGGTTTAAATCCTTTTTTTATTTATTAGACTTTATATTTATAATTTTAAAAATATACATACCCTCATTTAAAGGAGATTTACGGAAAACAAGTGTGAAAGGAAATTCAAATAATAAATATTATTCACCACTTTTATTTATTGTTAAAAAAAGTAAAAAATTTGAAAGTATAAACAACAGGCTAACTCAACTTTTATCGAAGTTCAGTTACAAAATCATGTATGTAGATAGATCTTTTCCACGTGAAAGTGAATTTCACGTGATCACTCATTTTATTCATCACAAAGGCATCACCCGGATAATTATAATAGAGGTCACATCCGCAGTACTAATTAAAAATTTAATGAAATATACATAAATTTTGCCATTTTGATATACATTTTTATCATATGACCTTATTTTATACTATAAATATCCTTTTTTATCATATGACATCGATATAATTATTTTACTAAAAAAGTCAATTTTTATTTTACGTTAAAATTATACAGCATTATCATCAATTGACTTTGTAGAAATAATCAACTGTAATTTATCTATAACCGAATTAAAAAAATTATAGATTGTCATTTCTTTTTTTCCTACGATTAAAAATCCCATATTTTCAGTAAAATTTTCGCAATTTCCTAAATAATATATGATCAAATGACTAGGAATATGCGAAAACAAAACATATTTTGGTTCATCTGCTGGAAAACATCCAAAAATATTTGGAATCTGTTCTGTATAAACACATACTGAAATATAAGAAAGTGAATCAATACAGATAGTACTATTAATATATGAATGATAATTTGATAATTTTTGATACATAGCCAAAAACTGAACAAGATAAATTTTTGATCCCAAAAGTGCAAATGCATAACCACCATATTTTGCAGGATTTTCTAAAGTAACAATTGCAACGCTAATATTTGGCAGAACTAAATAAATTATAAAAGAAATTAATTATTGTTCAAATTTTACAAATTTGCAAACAATAATAATAATTTACCTGGAGCATTTTGATATCTTTCCAACATTTCTAATCGTTTTCTATTCTGCCATCTTTTCACTCTTAAAGTTCCAGAGTTTGCACCATCATTTTGAACTAAAGCAACTACGTTATTAATCTTATTAATATTTAAAGTTGAATCACGCATCAAGTAAATTCGTTCCATTCTTTGACTAGAATAAGCTTCATGTTTACAACGTTATGATATTAAATATGAAATATCCAATTCTCCTGATAATAAAACACCCGTTTGGAATATTTCATCATTCTCTTGAATAATTCGTTTGTCTGATTGATTATATATAAAATTAATTTCTATTTGACTCTTCTGTTCTAGATCATTTATTTTTTCCAAGTTGAAATTATTACATATGTTAACTAATTCTGCAGCTTTACTAATTTCACTTGACTCACAATCGGCTTTGTTAATTTCATCAATCTCATTTAATTTATCATTATTTTGATTTAAATTAATGTCTAATAAATCACTCTCACAAGCTGATATATGCATAATAAAAGTTTCACTGCAAAAAAGGTTTTTATACCCAACAAATTCAAGAACTTTGGCAAATGCAATTGCTTGTTCATGAGCTTCATGAATAATTAAATGTATTTCGTCATCTGTAGGATATGTTGTTAAATTATGAATATTATCGGCAATAGTATCTTCATAATAATTCATTATATAACCTAATATAAACATATAAATTAATAATAAAGCATAATTAAATATAAAAAAAACTGATTTATTTTACCTTCAGCTGAAGTTTTTTCAGCATTCATCTTTGCTAATGATGCATTAGTATAAGTTCGAAACATATGCATAATTTTTGGAATATTTTGTACCAAATCTCCAAAAGTGAAATCATTACGCAATTGCCGGCTTAACCCAAAAAAATGTTCACATGGCTCAGTTCCGTAAATCCATATACATAATGGAATCGATGGATAATAATTTCGATATGCCAATATTAGTAAAATCTAGTAAGACAAATAATTTATATTAGTATATTGAATATTTAAATAACAAATATGATCAATAAATGCTTACTAATGATTTAGCCAAATTGATAAATATTTTAAAAGTTTGAGGTGCAAGAAAATTTTTTTTTATGTCTATAATATTTGGATGACATTTTTGAATATATTCAATATGATTTTTTCACATATAAAGAAAAAAATATGCTAACATAACCATTCGCAATCTTTCTTTATGTGAAATTGTATAACTTTGATATGCATCAATTAATTCACCTAAAAAAGTAAACTTTGATTAAAATTATAGACAATAATAATTAAATAAATAATAAATATTTACCAATTATAAAAAGATAAACAAACAAACTATCTTTACTATGATTTTGGGACTTATCTTGATTATATGCTTATTCCAAGAATGCAGAACAAAAAATCTGGTATGCAGCACTGTCATCTTGACGATCTGCATTTTCTACATCACGCTTATATAGCACACTATCAGACATTTTACTAAGCTTTAATATTTGTTCGTATCTTGCTGTTCCAGTTCCTAATGTAAGTAATCAAGCACCAGAAAATAATGCATTTCTACCACTTTTTTTTCTGTGTTTTGAATCTTGTATGCGAATTATTGGGCCAATATTAGGAAAAACTGGACATGTAAACTTGATATTATATAGCTTATCTTCAAAAATAATTTTTTCTGTAGTTGGTATATTAATTAACATTGATTGCGAATTAAATTCATTTGCTACTCCATTCAATCCGATCCAAAAAAGACAATATTAATTTTTAATTGTGCTGCATAATCTAGAACTTTTTGATGATATATAAGAATATCAGCAGCTTTTTCTTTGCCAATATTTGGAATTAAACCAATAACTATTGGTGGAATTTTGGGTAACGGAATCTAAATAAAAAAATAAAAAATAGAAATTAATAAGTTTTAATTACAATTAATTAAATATTAATCATTAAAATAGATACTTGAAGTAAATAAACTCGAACTTATTTTGCTATTGCCTTTTCACTTTTTATCTTATCAATAATTGCAATAACTTCCTCATAATTCGATATTTTTGTTTCTGAATTTGATAAAGTCGATCCAATCACACAGCCTAACGTTGCTGAATAACTAAGATGTTCTTTTAGCTTAGTATTATCTATCATGGTAGCAACTGGAGTACTGGACCATTGTAATTTAATGAATCAGCAAATCTTTTAAATCGCACCATGTTTTTATAACAAAGTTCTGTGTTAACGATTATTTCATCTGATTGTGCATGGTGTAATCTTATAATAAAATAAAATTAGACAATAATTTAAATTAATTTATATTATACTTGTAAAAATAAACATTACCTAATATTATGAAGTGTACGTCCAGCTAAATTTTGTTTAAATACTTCATATCCTCTTGTTCTCAATGATGCCAAAATTGTTGTAAAATTTACAAAATTTTCTGTATATCGCAAATTTTGGTTTCCCTTTTTTTTTGTTCACGATCAGCTATTTCTAGCATAACTTTACAAAGTCCTTCAAAAACTTTTTTATTTTTGAATACCCCTTGACGTCCTTTTTCTGCTAATATTGGCCAAAATGAATCCTGCTTTGAATCTACCGAGTAATAAAGTTCATTAAGATTAGAATCATTTAAATATTTGAAGATCGGATTTTTTTTGATTATATATTTTGATGTAAATTTCTGATTTTCTAATTTTGGGATTGGCCGTTCAACTGCATTCTAATAATTTATATGTGATTAGTAAACGTTAAATTTAATAATTTATTATTTATAATTGCAATAATTACCCTTAAAATTTTGCTACTATTTAACTTCATACATTTTCTGCAAATTTTTTCTCTATTTGTCGCTGTAATTTTACATTTTACACTTCGAATACAATTTGAATTAAAATCATTACGCCATTTTGCCGTTGCAACTAATTCATTTTCCAACTTAATTTTTTCATCATTTGTCAATCTTTTCCAACTAAAACTTTTATTGAACTTTTTTGGAAATAATTCTTTTGCCAGTACCTCAATACGTGGTGTTCCTCCATAATGAATAATTTTACCAATTCTTTGTAAATATTTTAAATGCTCCTCGTCTCTTAATCCAATACATGAAATTTGTTTTAATTTTGTAGAATTTGTAAAATAATTTGTAAGTGGATGTATCCTTTTTGTTAGTAAACAGCCGCTAGTCTTATTGTGTTTTTCTAAATTTTTTAGGTTGTAAGCTCGATGCAATCTGATTGTCTTTTCACATTTACACAGAACTTCATTGCGAACAATAATTTTGCTAACTTTTGGATGATTTCATAATCTTTTTTCCTAGTTAATAAAAAAAATTATAAGTAATAATCAATTTATTACAAAAAAAATAATGTTCTGAATTTCAAATACCTTAATATGATCAAGTTTCATTATTTGTTTTTGACTATTTTGTTTTTGATTCTTTTTAGTATTCTTTTCGTTGTCAGTATTATATGATGATGATGATAAGTTGCTATCGTTATCATCAACATTTGAGTTAAATTCTTCCATATCAGAATTATCGCTCAAATGTTTTTCTGATTCAAGAATATTTATGTTTTTATTATTTTCATCAGATTGCGTATCATTCTGCATTTCAATATCAATATTCAGATTAAATGGAAGTGGTGAATCTCTCTTGAAAACTGGAACAAAATGATCTGTTTGTGGTAAAAAGTCATTAACATTCCACTTTCCACTTGATGCCGTCCACATTATCATAATAGGTTCATCATAAGTTTTAATTCGTGGTTCAATTAATTTACTATATAAAGAACTAATTAGTTGCGAAGTAGTTGGAGGATATATTGACATTATCAGTCTCTGAATTACTGATGCTAAGCCATATAATCCAACAATTGAGCAAAATCGATATGGTTTAGACATATAAGCAATTTCTCCAATATATTCTCTTTCTTTATTATATGTAGTTGGCATATCTGAATTTTTAGCTGAATCCAAAGCCGCATTGGAAAAATAATAATCTTCTTCAAAAATTTTTTGACCAAGATAAAAATCTGAAAATTTCATTAATTCTACAATCATAGCTAGTCTAAATTGTAACGCTAAAGTTTGGTTTGCATTAAAGATTAAAGATATCGAATTTAATAAGCAATTCCCATTAGAAAAGACAGCTGCAGAAGTTAAGTGGGAATATTGCAAATGAAGAATCTTTTCAGCAGTATTATCAATTCTGGTTAACGGAGGAAGAGTCTCATAAGGAGTATCAAAAGTAATAGAAAAGATATCAGATATATTAATATTTGAAACGTAAGCTTGAACAGAATGAATATTAGGAGGTGGAATTGTAGAAAGAAATCTATTAATGTTTAAAAGTTTCTCGAGATATTTCATTTTGTATTGATATATAACAATGTCAAAGACAAAAATTAAAACACGAAAACGCATGTCTTAACATTTTAAAAGTAATTAACGGTAAATCATGTTAAATTTCTGGTAAATTTATCTGACATGAAAAGCAAAAAAATTTAATAAATTTAAATACGATAATTATGTTACATTGTGGTAAAAAAATGAATTTTTTGAATTACGTTATAGTAAAATTATCTCAAGCAAAATGTGCTATTTATATTAAATTTGATATAACACTGCATGTTTTATTCCCCAAAATATACACTTTTATTAGAAAAATTACATGTGACCTTAAAATTTTACATAAAATTGTATACTTTTTTTACTGTGACCTAATTCAGGGGTACTCTATTTTTGCATATAACTTTTACTTAAAATACCCGCTTTTGCATATAACCTTTTCATTAAAAATACAAAAAAATATACTTTTTATGTATATGACCTTTATTATAATTATCCGGAGTCCTAAGTGTATCATTCTCTTTTCTGAATTTCTCATTTATTTTTATAGCATTTCATTTAGTTCTTTCGACTCTTCAAGTTCTTTATTAAGTTTGTTTATCTTACATTGCAATTCCATATTATCAGCTCTTAATTTCCCATTTTCTACCTTCAGATCTAAAAATTGAAGGTTTTCAAATATATATCTATATATCGTAAAAATATTCATCAATAAATAATTAAGAATCGATAATCAAAATTTACCAAAATTACTCAAATTTTTTTTGATGATTGCAAAGTTTCAGTTGCTTCAACTTAACTTTCGTCTAGAATCATTGATTTCAGTAATTAGATTTTTGGAATTTTTACTTGTAAGCCTGCAAGCTTTGATTTAATAATATTTAATGATGATTTCGTGTTGGAGGAGGTTTGTAAAGCACTCAGTAATGAAGATAATTTCATATTGAAAAGAGAGGTTTGTGAAGCACTCGGTGATGAAGATGATTTTGTATTGGAGAGAGAAATTCGGGAAGTACTTGGTGATGAAGATGATTTCGTGTTGAAGGGAATCTTAAAGTACCCGATGATGAAAAAGATGATTTCGTGTTGAAAGGTAATCGTAAAGTTTCTGATGACGTGTTGGAGGTTCATAAAGCAGTTTTTTTTCTCATCAAAATTAGGAAGGACGAGATAAAAAACATCTCTTTTGTTTCTTTTAGTTCCTTCTTTCTCTCCCTTTTTTATTAATATATATTCTTTGATGTGTTCTTTGACATATTTGAAAAAAATAGAACTTTTATTAATTGTTAAAATAGCCAAAATTTATTTACTCTTATTAAATTTATTAAATTTGTAAAAATATATAATAAAATTTTACACGAAAGTATTTTGAAATTTTAAGAAAAAAAAAGGTAAGTTCTAGGGCGAAACTTTGAAGAATCGAGTTTTTTTATAGTTTATTTATAGTTAAAAATTTGATCAAAAGCTTAATTTATACTATTAAATTCTTAAATTTGATAAGTAATTTATCAAATTTTTTATTAATAATTCAATAAGTTACTTTACGTTAAGTTGATGGAAATTTGATAAATCAATTTTAATTGATGTAAAATTCGCTAAATCACTTAAATTTGATGAGAATTCAATATATCACTTAAAGTTGATAGAAAATTCGTAAAGTTTGATGAGAATTCAATACATCATTTAAAGTTGATGAAAAATTCGTAAAGTTTAATAAGAATTCGATAAATCACTTTTAAGTTGATCACTTAAGTTGAAAATTCATTAGTCGAAACTTTACTAGCAACAATTATATGATAACTATCGAATTGAAACAAATTTTGATACAATTCCATAATTATCAAAATTATCTGAAATTTTTGACAAAATGGAACGAAAAAGAACGATATCTAGTGTACTTGATAAAAATCTTATTACTACCAGATTCCCTTGAGTTACTACTCAATCAATCGTTCAGCCAAGAATTCGTAAAGTACCCTGTTTCTGTAATGATTGCGAAGGAATGTTAGTTGCTCCTCGCACAAAGAATCGACATGAATTATCAAGCCAATTTTTGTTAGATGTTTCAGAAGTAATTATCGAAAATACTGAAATTCAGGATAACGAACTATCTGAAGTTTTGAAAAATATTGAAAATATTAATGATAAATCATCTCAATTGACTATTTTAAATGAGCAAAGAGTTGACCGATTGCCTCGAAGACGTAGATTAAGGTATATTTTGACTAAAGTTTCCATTGGTAACATTGGCAACATCAAACAAGATTTATCACTGAGAGAAAATACAGCTGAAGATTAAAGCGAAAACACTAATGAAGATAACAAATTGAATGGAGATGATGAATTGAAAAATAACAATTCTGAAACTTTTAAAGATTATTCATGCCCTTCTTTCGAACCATATCAAGACCCAGATATCACTCCAACTCCAACTAACGATAATAATAAGTTTTTATGGATTTTAATATAGATTATAAAATTTCGAATGAGATTTAACATTTCAGAAATAGCAACTGAATCACTAATAAAATTCATAAAGCTGTTATTGAAGGAAATTGGCGATATCGCATTTGAAAATTTTCCCATTACTTTATACAAAGCGAGAAATATTCTCAACATAGAAGATCGATTTCATAGCTTTGCAGCATGCATGAAGTATTAAATTATACAACAAACAAGAAGTAGAGGAACTTCGTCAAGATGAAATGCTTGCCATTATAAAATGTCAGCATATCGAATTTCCAAATTTATCGAGACGCCAGAAGTGCTAAACTCCTTTATCTCATCAAATAAGATTATTAAATAAAGTGTCAAATCGAATTGAGATGATTTATCCATTTTTTACAATTCGTCAACAATTAGCAACCCTATATCTTTGATCAGGATTTGAAAGGTCACTTAGACATTGATTCGATTGATCACATTCTGAAAATATATTGACTGACATTCACGATGGTCAAGTGTGGAAACATTTAAGGATACTTCTTATCATGATTTGCCTAATTTTTTCCAGCCTGAAGTTGCAGATCATACCTTGGTTTAATGCTGAATGTGGATTGGTTCTAACCCTATGAAGGGACAATTCACAGCACCGGTGTGATATATATCGCTATTTGCAACTTGCCTTGGGACATTTGATTTAAAAAAGAAAATTTATTAATTCTCAGAATATTACCAGATCCTAATGAAGTGAGCTTACGCAGGACCCCAGATAATTATAGTTGAGGTCACAACCGACTATGTTTTAAACTTTATACATTATTTATCTTATAATTTTATTAAGTTAATATTATAAGATAATATAGAAAAAAATGGTTCTTTTAAAGAAAAGAATCTTTTGATATCAAAATTATGCAAATTTACTGATTAAAATTAGAGATAAAGTTGTGTAACAAAGCAAAATTTGGCAAAAAAATATACACTTTTTCACAATCGGTATATATAGAAATATTCAAAAAAATAAAAAACTACATTATTAAATATTACTTTTAAAATTACAAAGTTATAAATAGTAGGAAGGCAACTATTTTATTAAAATTTTACATTTATATCTTTTAAAATAAATTCAAAATGGCAATAATAAATTTTTAAAAATTCTTAACATAGGGGATATGACCTTAATTATAATTGTCTGGGGTCCTGCTTACGCTAAATCAATTATTACTTAGTACCAATTGTCAATGATTTAGAATTACTATGAAGTGGAATAACTCTAAATCGAACATTTGAGTGCCAAAACGAAAATATTTATGCGGCTTTAGTACTAGTTTTGTGCAATGTTCCTGTGGCAAGGAAGATATGCAGGCATATTTCAGCGCTTGCATCATATCACCAGTGCAAAAAATGAGCAAATTATGAGAATTGACAAAATAATTTCGCCAGGATGGATAATATAGACGAATGGTTTATTACTTGAGATTTGGCCGAGTTTTGTGAAAATGCACATGAATGGCAACGTTGTAGCTCAAATGCTTCACGAAAATGTTTTACGAAGGATAGATACTGGAGTTAGATGGTCAGAATTATTGCAGTTGGCATACTTTAACCCTGTAAGGTTCATTGTTATTGATCCAATACACTGCTTATTTCTAAGCATCGCGAGATGGATAGTGAAAAGAATTTGGGTTGATAAAGGAATTTTGAACCAATAATCATTTATAAAAATTCAAAAAAAAATGGATGAGTTTTAGATTCCATCCGATTTGAGACAAATCCCTGGTAAAATCTATTGCAGAGAAGAATTTTCAAATTTTACAGCAGATTAATGGTGAATCTTTTTCACAATTTACATTATGGTATCGCTATAGAGTCACCTTTCGGTACATGATCAGAAAATTCTCCATCATTTTGTGAGAATTTGTACAGTTTTCATAAGTCAAATTTTAGAATTTGATGCTGTGAGAGAATCGTATGAGAGATTGATTAAAATTGTGAAGTTGATTGAAGAACATTATGGACGAGATAAAATTACTCCTAATCTTCATCTTTCACTTTATTTGAGTGAATGTATGTATGATTTTAGACCTTTATACACATTCTGGTATTTCTCCTTCAAACGCATGAACAGTATATTAGGTAAACTATAACTATTTATTTAGGTTTAATATTCTTATTCTTAATTTATGCATAATCGTAATTTTAAATTTTAGGCGCCTTACCGAACAGTCAAAGGAAAATAGAACCAGAAATTATGCGATAAATAATGGCTGATATCCACATTAATAGTATTATAAATTCTGGAGAAAATGTAAAGGGATTAGAACTTTTTTACAACCGAGTGTTTGTTGAGTCCTTAGCAGAGGCTGATGAGTTTTCAGCCGACGAAATGGAATGATTTTGGTTGAATTTGCGGAATATTCAACAATCAATAGTCACTGGAAGTGAGTCGTTTCCAGGTGAAATGTTGTGTCCTGCCTCTGAAAATGTAGTGATGTCAAATTTAATACCTGATTTACTGGTTGAATACTATTTGGCGACTTATAAAACACTTGAGTTTCAAAAGCCATTCGGAGAAGGTCACAAGAATTCAAGGATCATTTCTGTCAAAATGAAACAGTTCGGTAGATGCAGAATCAGTTCAGAGACATTTGGGTCAAATATGTCAGCTCGTTATATAAAAAACTCGTATGTTTTAGCCAAATTTATAACACAAGACGGTAGCATTGATTGTTATCCCAGACAAGTTCAATTCTTTTTTTCCCATAAGGTTGACTTACCAGATGGAGAATTGGAACATAATTTGGCATTCATTCGATGGTATTAACCAGCGAATTCTCGTTATTATTTTAGTATTGAAGACGATGAAATTTGCAATGTCAAACTTTAGGGTACTAAATTTTATCCTGAAAGTCGAAATTGTATAATTTCAGTGCATAATATTCTCAGTAGATTTGTGCCAATAAAATATAAAATTTCGGATAAGAAAAATGCGAGAGAATATTTGGCCGTAAATTTTGTTAATAGAAAATTTAACATTCGTTAAAAATAATAATAATAAATTTTCATTTTTATTAATCGAAATTTGATGAGTTGTTGCTTTTTATTGGATTTTACATAAATTCTTTTTTTGAGTTATACATAAGTGCCATTTGTTCATAATAAATTTTGAAAACTGAGTTTTATATAATGATCGAAACTTCGGAAAATCAGAATTTCAAAAGAACTTCAGAAGAACTTCAGAAAAGAACTTCAGAAATCATGTGAGTCGAAATTAAGCCAAAATTGAATTCAGACGAATTTTGGCTGAAATTTATTCTGAAACCTAGCCAAAAATCACATGTCCAAAATTTCTTATTTTGACTAGTGAAAAATAATTAAAGCTAACATCTTTAATTGTTTATACTAAAAAATGTTGTAGAAATGAAGCTTTAGGTACTTTGAACTTGATGTTAGTATGGTTAAAAGATAGATCAAAGCAAGTTTAAACTGGAAAGATAAAATAAAAGCAACAAATATAAGTGTAAATTCTGGCTGAGAAGCATTTTATCTTGAAGTAAAAGTAGAGTTATACAAATGGATTATCAGTTATAGAATAAATAAAAGGAAAAAAGCTCAATACATTTATATTAGGCAGAATCAGTTAAATAATAAAAAGCTTTAGCAAATCGATTAGTAGAAACTAACAATCAAGTTATTTGTAGGCTAAATAAAGTACTAATAATTGAATCTAATCAAGTTTTAAATCTATTAAATATTAACTAATAGAAAAACTACCTGAAGAATATTTTAAATTATCCACTGAATCAAAAAGTAAAAGTAAAAGTGAAGCAACTAATGGGAGCTGCAAGTGTAATTTTAAACTTAAATACATTGTTTTGATGTCATTTTTATTATCATTTTGATATCATTTCAATATTAATTTAATATCAATATGTTATTGTATATGTTCTATGTAAGCACTGGACATTTTTCACGTATGTTATTGATCACTTTATAATAGTGATACACAAATTTTGGTCACTTTATAATTAGTAATATACAAAATTTTGATCACATTATTATAAAATAATAAATAAGATACGCGAAAAAGGTCTCAGTTGCTTTACGTCATACATATCCAATAACTTTATTATCAGTTATCATCTACAACATGACCGATAACAATTACATATTGAAATAATAATATTTTATTTTGATATTGCATCGATATTAAATTGATATTGAATCAATATCAAAATAATATCAAAATAATATCGCTTGAAAACTAAGGTTATATAAAAGTTTCATAAAAGTTATAAGGTCACACAAAAGTTATAAAATCACAAATGTGAAATAATACCTTTAATTCACATAGTGAAATTCCCAAATCAGTAAAAAAAATTTCTGAAGTGATAAAACCCCTTGATTAATAGATAATCATATTTTTAAAAAAAGTCTTGAAAATAAACACCCCTTCCCAAACTTCTCATCCAAAATTCTTGCAAGAATAGGGTACTTCTTTTCAATAAAATATGGTATTCTCAAATTTTACATACTGTTTTATAATCATTTAAAATGATTGTATTTTAAATTTTGTTAAAATTAAATAATTATTGAAATACTTTTACTATTAACAATTTTTTAAAATTAGTCAAATTATAAAATTTGATAAATATTGTAAATATTTAAAATATTATTTTATTTTAACATGTAATTTGCAATTAAAATTGTATTTATGCAAAAAAATTAGAAATTATTTATATAAATTTTGTTTTTGCCAAAATTTTATCATAAAATTTATTAAGAAACTTGCTTTTTATTCATTAAGTAAACTGATTCCTCATAAAAATTACATATATTTGTATATTTAAAAGTAATACTTACCTTTTACCAATAAGTTGCATCTGGAGGTTGAACTATAAAAGTTAGCTCAACATAAATTTTTTATATAAGTATTGTATTGAAAAAAATGGTATTTAAATAAGTAAAATATGTTCTAAAGAACAAAAATATATAAAGTTTTTATATTATACTGTATAACTTAAGAAAATTTATGTTAATATAGATATAAAAAATCAAAAAAAATCATTATTTATTAGTAATATTAAGACACCCCATCGATTGAATTACTCCTGATTTATCATAAAATTCTATTGGTTTAAATTTTCTTTGTATTTACGAGGGTTTTCGTATTTTCGTATAAGTTAAATCCTGATGAGATGACAAATTTTATTGATATTTGTAACACTAATTTTATGACGCTTTTTAGTTTCATTGATTAAAAAAGTTTGAAATTTTTAAACCGAAACAATAAAAGACTCATACCAATGAAAGTTGCACTTGAAAGAAATACCTTGTTTAATAAAGTTTAAACTTTGTGATAGTACAAATACAATATGATCTTCCATTCAAATGGATTGATGATTGGACAATATTGATGGCATTCGGTTAATTTAATTTCTCCTTTTTGTTCACAAAATTTATTTTTATGGGTTGTATTTTAAAATTGAATCTAGTTTTTAACGAAATAAAGAAAGTATTTTCGTCTAAAATTTTATTCTAGATAATCTATCTCGTATATCGGATCAGTCCCGAAAAATTCCTGATTGTAATTTTGTATGAATAATAAAAGATTATGCATATCCATACTGTACTGTAGGAAATACGACTGGTCCAGAAATTTGAAATTCTTCTTGTTTAATAAATTCCCGATCCTGTAACCTATTTTTGGGATTATCGGAATTGTCAGAAATAATAGACTTTCCGATTTTTGTGAGATAAACATATGATATAAGCTTACAACTTACTTATTTACCTATTGATTTATCTATATTTGAATGACTTATATTATTTTGTTTAGTTAATGATGATATTTTTGGCCTAGAAATATGAATCTTGAATGCTTATTCATACTATTCATATTATAACTGGTCCATTTCGTTATTGAATATAATAAATGTTTCACCATATGAATTTCAAAGTACACGAATCCATTGAATGCTTATTCATACTATTCATACTATAACTGGTCCATTTCGTTATTGAATATAATAAATGTTTCACCATATAAATTTCGAAGTACACGAATCCATTTAGATGAATTGCTGCTGAATTCGGTTAATTAATATATACTTCATTCTTCTTGTGATCTATATTTGGAATAATTTTTTAAAATAACGCGGTAATTCCGATTGTGATGAACTAAAGGAATTCTTTATTTTATTAGCGATTATCAGTTATAATAATTTTATATTGAAATATGTAACTTAAATGATTAAATTTATTACGTTACTATTTTGATTGATAATTTCCTTTATAGTCCCTGTAATGAAAGATAATCTTTAAATTCGAAACCTAAATGACCCCTCGCTGGTTTATTTAAAGGGGTAATGTAATTATATTAATTAATTAAATTGGTAACAACATGAAATTATAAGTAAATTTAGATATATAAACCATGAAAAAATTTCTTTATGGATTTCTATAAAATTGACAAAAATAAATATTAAAAATATTAAAAATCATCAAATTATTAAATCACTAAAACCAATGATTAACAAAATCATTAAAATCATTACATTTTATAAACCTCCTTCTTTAATCACTGACAAAAAACGTCCTCAAGAAGGCAACATGAAACGACATCCACTAAATTCGTGGATAATTAGGGCACGGCACGCGACATATAGCGTGCCGTGTCATATTTAAAATATTATCCCCAAGAAAAAGCGGTGGGGAGAAGACGCGGGGAGACGCGCGTTATAAGTAAAGTCACGGGCCGTTCAATATGCGCGTTATAAGTAAACGGCCCGTGACTTGATTATGGAGAAATACACGGGGGTGAATTTAAGATTGGGGGATAATCTTAAATTTTTTTGGTCCATCACTTCAATTTAAATATTTGTATCTAATCATGTAAATTTAAATATTTGTCTTAAAATAAATCTAGAATTCTTTAAAAATAGTGTTATTATTGATTACTGTTTCTAAAATTCTTTAAAAATTATCAATAAAGTTTGATTCAGTATTAATAATGATTGGTTTTTTAATTGAAAACACGTATTTACAATTTAATAAGTTTTGTAAATATTTTAAATTTTTTTCCAATATTTTACAGTATTATATACATTAATCGTAATATAATCTGTTTTAATGAAAATATCATTTCAAGTAACATGAAACTTATAAATTTAATCTAATTATTAGGATTATTCCTAGTTCGGTCACAATAAATTGACTAATTTAGAATATGACACGTTACTATCGTTACATTGACATTTGTACGAAATAAATTATTTATTCCACGAATCTTTCACAAGTAAATAAGTCAGATGGGATGATACCACTGATCAACATTTTCGCAAAAAACGATTTGTCAGTAATTTCAATAATTATTATCCTTATTTAAATTTCATTACGGAATTTCTTAGGAAAAAATTTGATTTCCGATACTCCGATAAAAACTTTGATTAATGAAAGAGTTTAACTTAAATTAATCAATATAACCAGTTTTCGCGTTGAAAATTAGTAAATTTTTAGTATATAGTTTGAAATTAATATTGTTCATAATATGCAGTGTTACTCATTAATCATTATCGTTCAAATTTGGACTTCGTTGCTTCTCGGCCATTAACATTCATATCCCCATCCTATTCTGAAAAATAAAGTTTTCTTATCTGATAAAATCTCTTAAAGTGTATTTTCATAGTATCCCAATTTTATTTGTAAAATATTTCATGGAATTTATTATCTTAAATTAGATATCACAACTAATGATATGGAAATAATGAATCAAAGACAGATGTATTCTATAATTAGTTCGGTTATTATATACTGTATATATCTATATTAATATTGTAATATAATTCGCTTAATGATAAAAATGGTAAAATGATAATGCGTTTACATAAATAATAATTATAAATGATTAATACTGGGATTTTTCATAAAAAATTTGCCTTGAAATAAAATATTAAAATTCTACGAAAATTTGAAAATTTGAAAAAAAAAATCAAAGGTTATTTGATCGCAGAGGCAGGCGATCCATATCCTCCTGTGTGACTGCGTGCTTAGATATTGACTTCAAGATAACCGGTTCTTGTAGTAACTGACGGCAATTGTATAGGCTTGATAACGGTCTTGGTGATACTGCAAGGCATTCTTGTCTCTCCTTGCCGCGGCGCAGTTCTTTCTTCCTGTTTCGACATGTTCCAACAGGTTTACCAGTTCCTCAATATCTCGTTCGATACCGATTCTCTCAGATTCGATGCTGTAATCCTCTGAAAAATTGGTTGACTAATATAATAAGTTTATATTAATAACATACTGGACATTGTTAATTAAATTATATAACCGATGTAGGCTTCCCTAACATTTAAGAAAACATGCATGTTTAAAATAATTTAAAAGAGGGTGACTTTCTGTATCACATAATGCCAGTTCGTCATATTCAACATGTATAGCTTCTATTACTGTTTTTTTTTAAAAAAAAAAAAGAATGGCACATTTCAATTAAGAAAATCGGTCCAGAATTTTTAATCTGAAGTTAATCTTACAAAAAATCATCAAGCATTTATAAAAGAATTTTTTTTCAAAACCATTTTACGTAATACATTTTTTTTCTCACGATGATCTCCCTATATTTTGATTCGACAATTACGCGTTTTATGATCCGACATAAATCTTTCTAGAGAAAATTGTTCAAAAAAATCAAATACGAAAATTCATACAATAAATTCGTTTTCATAACTAGGCTATAAAATTTCCTTTTCTACATTGAATCCAAACTTTCATTATTTGTAAACAAAATTCAAATTTACAAACTTTTATTAAAAAATTTCGTTATTGTCACGAAATTCTTATTATTCATTAAACGTTCCTTCCATTTATATTAAAGGATAAAACCTTTCCTTTCTTCGATTTCGTTCATATTTGGGTAGAATTATGAAGATTTTGGCCTACACTCCAATTGAATGACCATAAACGAAGATTTATCAAAAATATTATTATATAAAATTCATTAAAATAATCGAAAGAGAGTTCGATACAGCTCTTGCTTTTAATTGCATATTATGATGGAATTAATAATTTCAACTTGTTTTCTTTTTTTAAAATTTCCAAGAACTTGGTGATAAAATCTAATAAAGTTATCTATTAACAGAAATACAAAATTTGCATTTTCATTAGTTCTATTCATTCATTTGTGACTTATAATCATTTCAATATTATAAAACCTCTCGTTCCGTGAATTGTGATACAAGTGTACAATCATTTTTGTTGTTATCAACTTACTGTAAATAATATATTGAAAAAATATTTTATTTGATTTATTGTGAAACGTTTTTTCCCGTGATTTATTCCTTTTTGGACGAATTATTCTAAATTTCATATGTTGATTGTTGCAATTTTTTTTTATCATGTGACAATAGAATATCAATTATTTTTTATTGGGGATCCTCCTGAAATCCCGACAACCATAATCCCGATGTAATAAAATCTTGACACTCCTATTCCCGACTAAGATAATATCCTGAATGATTAAAATACTGAAAGTATTATATCCCGAATAGTCCAAAATCTGGAATTCAAAATTCCCGAAAGTTCAAGTTACTGATGAGTCAAAATCCCGACACAATAATAACTCCTTAAGAAAAAAAAATTTTTTCATGTAACCATTTATGTAATAATATCGTAGTGATTGCACAATTGCAAGGAGTTATTATGTCAATTACTACTGCGTGATCTCACTATTAATCTGATCAGAATTAACTTTTAATCCTGATCATAAAGTCTCCTTTGTTTTAGACAAAAACTTTCCTCATTGTAAAACACTTTTCATAAACCTTAATTTTCTTCATTATAATTTAACCATATAACTTCTTGTAATAATGGATGAGGTTTGTGATATTGTACCTTCAAATAAGGGAAATAATAAAATCAATGTTCGAGGTTATTTGATGGTAAAGGAACGGAACCGTGAGGCAATATTTTACTGGTGTTGTGCAAAAAGAAAATCAGAAGGGTGTAAAGGCCGTGCTGTAACAACCTTATGTAATAACTTGCATTATCTTCGAAGTTGTACTGATCATAATCACGCACCTCAAGCAAGTGATGCTGGAGTCGCAAAACTTACTGCTCAGATCAAGCGTCAAGCTTCTGAAACAAGAGATAAACCCGCAAAAATAATTCAAGATAATATTATTAGTATTCCAGAAGAAATTCATCCTTACATCCCATCACCTAATGCTCTTCGTAGAACAATTAGCCGTGTTAGAAAATCAGAAATGCCACCTCAGCCACAAAATATTACTGAAATAAACATACCAGAATCACTTTGTCATACATTGCATGGAAATATTTTCCTAGTTAAAGATTATATGGTTGGTCAAGAACGAATCCTTCTATTTACTACAAGAGAAAATATCCAGCACTTAGCTAATGCATTATTTTGGATTATGAACGGAACATTTAAGACTGTTCCTACCATATTCCATCAAATGTACACAATACACGCACCTGTTGGTGCTGAAGACAATTCTAGGATTCTTCCACTGGTGTATGCACTTATGACTCGTAAATCTGAGGTGCTATACAGGTGGTTATTTGAAAATTTAATTGAGTTTGCCGAAGATAATGATATTGAATTAAAGCCACAAAGTATCATTACTGATTTTGAGTTGGCAGCAATTAATGTATCACGTAGTAAATTTCCTGATACCAATAATAAAGGATGTTTTTTTCATCTTTGTCAAAATGGGTGGCGGCAAATACAAAGATGTGGATTAGCGATTCAATATGGAAATGATGAGCATTTTAGCATTATGGTACGACATTTATTTGCTTTAGCCTTTTTACCCTCTCAAGAAATACCCGCAGCTTTTAATATTTTAAAACCACAAATGCCTCAAGAGGCCAATGATTTGGTGCAATGGTTTGAAGACAATTATGTTCTTGAGAGAATTCGCCGAGAAATGCGAAATGGCCATGTGGTTCGTTCTGCACTTCCTTTTCCACCACAATTGTGGTCGGTATATGACTCTATCCAATTGGGGATTCCAAGAACCCAAAATGTAGTTGAGGCATGGCATCGTAGATGGGAAGTTCTGGTTGGTGAATCCATGTAGGACTTTTCACTATTATTAATGAGATTCAAAGAGAACAGCAGCAGGTTGAGCTTCAAATTGAATGTATTATACGTGGAGAACAAAGAAAGAAGCAGAAAAAAGTTTGGATTGAAAGAGAAAATAGGATTATGTCAATTATTAATGAGCGAAGTAACCGTTCACTTATGGAATTTCTTCGTGGTATTGCCCACAATCTTTCTTTTTAATTTTAAGATGAATTATTTTAGAATTTATATTAGTGAATGGAATTTTACATAGTTATATGTAATATGAGTAGTAATACACAGGTCGAAGGGGCGCCATTGTCCAAAATTCAAAAAATGCAAATTCCCCATTTTCCTGGAAAATGGTGGGAAATTGTGGAAAATGCTGCATTACGCTGAGCAATTTTTTGGAATAGCATTGTTACAACATTGTCCGATTTAGCAAATCTTATGAAATTTTGGGAAAATGCTACATTATATCTCAAATGTAACATTTTTGTAACATTTCGTAACATTGTTATAACATTGTCATTAAAATCAAATTTTGCTTTTTTTTTGTTAAATGTTCCAATTTTCTTGCAAATGGTGCATTTTTATGAAAATTTCACATTTTACCTCAAATGTAATAACATTTAATAAAATTGTTATAACATTGTCAATTAAAATCAAATTTTGCTTTTTTTTTGTCAAATGTTCCAATTTTCTTGCAAATGGTGCATTTTTATGAAAATGCCACATTTTATCTTCAATGTGATATCATTGTAACAACATTTCATAAAATTGTTATAACATTGTCAATTAAATTCAAATTTTGTCAAATATTCCGATTTTCTTGCAAATGGTGTATTTTTTAATGAAAATTCTATATTTTCTGTCAAATGTTGCATATTTTCAGCAAATTTTACGTTTTTT